>NW_009926993.1:610-1271 GCF_000696875.1 Nestor notabilis | reverse complement strand
GTCTGGTGAGGAGCAGGCTCACAGGGGGCTTTGCCAGCTAAACCGCTGCAGTTCCCGGTCAGGAAGATGCTGTCAGGTCCGAGTCCTCCATCCTGAGGTCGGCTCAGGGCTGGTGGGACAGCAATGGGGACAGCAATGCCAGGACCTCACACAAGCCTTCTGCCCGGAGGGGGATGCTTCATCCTGAGCTCCCCTCTCCCTCCTTGTGCCTTCGTGCCCCTCTGGAGACGACAGTGACAGGCCCTGCTGCAGCGTGACATTGAGGGTGCCCAAGGACTCTTGCTGGAAGCACGGGAGGCTTCAAGCATCACTGGCTGGATCAGTTGTCAAAGCAGTCCCAAAAATCCAGCTTGGTGGGAGGCAAATGGTGCCGATGCCATCGTGAGGACCAGTCCCCTTCCACTGTCTGCCCCAATGAGGGTGCACAGTCTGGAGCCAGAATCACTGCCTAGGGATGGTGGAAGTAGGGTGACTCCAAGCCTGCTTGATTCCCCTATGGAAGTCTGCACAGGGGCACATGAAAGCTGCACCCAAGTCCCAGCGTGAGGCACATTCCCACCAGTGTCCTGCTGCCACAGCATCTCAGGGACGCCTCCTGGGGCGCAGTGGGGCTGGGAAGGGGAAGGGGCCCTTTCCCATGTAAGCTGCCCTGAACCACCTC
>NW_009926993.1:0-582 GCF_000696875.1 Nestor notabilis | reverse complement strand
ATTCCCCTACAAACACCCCCAGACCTGGCAAGATCCTCCAGGGATCCCAGACCCTGCTGGGTCCCCCCAGCCTCACTGTCCCCCAGAGTCTGCCAGCTCATTGCACACCCCAGACCCCTGACCCTGCAGGATCCTTCAAGCACACCAAATCCCCAGGAACACCCCCCCTCCCGAATTCCTCAGGGCACTCCGAGGTCCCCAGACCCTGCTGGGTCCCCTGGAGTGCCCCAATCCCATGGGGTCCCTTAAGGAACCCAGACCCACAGGGTCTTCCCCTCATCATGCACCTCAGAACATTGCTGAGGTCCCCAGCTGGGACCCCCAACCCCACTGGGTCCTAGCCTGTCAGATTTCCCAGACCCTGCTGGGTCTCCCCACCCCACAGGGTCCCCCAGGACCCCCCAAACCCAGAGGTCCCCAACTCATCAGATTCCCTAAGACCCTCTAAAAGACCCCAGACCCTGCCAGGTCCTCCATACCCCTGCATCCTGCAGGATCCCTCTGGGACCCCCAAACCCATTGAGTCCCAGCCCATCAGATTCCCCAGACCCTGCTGGGTCCCCTCACTCCACGGGGTCCCCC
>NW_009926992.1:0-36126 GCF_000696875.1 Nestor notabilis | reverse complement strand
GCTGCACGGTGCGGCCCGTGCCCGGGCTTGGTAGAGCAGAAATCCGGCTGAGATCCTCCGGGCTGAAACCTTCTGTTTGCCATCCCGAAACTCGCATCCCTTCCCGGGGAAAGGCACCAGCCTGGCAGCCGCGCTGCTGCTTTGTACAGCTGGGAGTATCATTATTCTCTGCCTTTTTAGGGTGGGAAGAGGTGGTCTCTTTCCAGCCTTTGCCATTTGAACCCGTTTCATCGTAGGTGAGAGATTGCATCATGTTACAGTCCTGGATTCAGTAAGGGCAAAGGCGAAAAGAACCATCCTTCCAGATTTATTCCATTGGCTTCCCGGTCTGACCCCCTCCTTTTTATTTCCTGTTTAACAGAGAGGTTAAAACTAAAAAGCAGCCTGCGATTGGTAGGCGGTCGTTCAGTTCACAGCGACGTATTTTGATTTCTTCCACTGAGGGATTTTTTGGAAACTCAGTTTTAACTTTGTTGATTCTATGCGCGCTATGTGTCTTGTGTGTGTGGGATAGAGAAAACTTGCCAAAGATTTAGCTGGTAAGAAAATAATAGGCGGCTAAAGAGCCTGATAAACAGCCAAAAGCAGACATTGCTTTATAAACTGCAAGCTCTGGAGTTGCAGAAGGTGAATGGATTCAGGCAGGCATCTCTTGGAAACCGAGGCATCCACCTGCACAGAAAGGCAGCGTAGATGAATGAATGCAGCTTCTGAAAGGCAAGGCAAGGCAGATGTAAGGAGCAGAGAAGTACTTAGCTAATCTCTCCTTTGGATCCTATATGATCAGTTTGATGCAAACACTTGGTGTGTCTGTGCCTGTTTTATTTATCATATCTTTGCAATGACTAATCTTTTCAGCTGAGGTCTGGCTATAAAACGATACCTCTCAAGGCCAGAAAGATCTAGTTAAATATTGTACTGCAGTCCGGGGCTTTCTAAGGCAACTGATTCTGCTGTTCTTTGTGCAGTTCTTTGTTTTGTTCCATGGGAGAAAAATGTCACAGCATGGCTTGGTTCGGCTCTCAGAGGTGTTTTCCATAACCAGCATCTCGCCCTGGCAGGTGCTCTGTCTCTGTCTGCTCCGAGTGTTACAGGGACGCTTTTTTCTTTCAAGAAAATAGCAGTATTTTGAAGCTCTTTTCCTCTGCTTCTCCTGGAAGGCTGGGTGGGTGCAGGGGCACAAGGGAACAGCTTGGCAGCCAGATGGATCCATCCATCAGTGCTCTCCTATATGGGCACTTGGTGCCCTTCCATCATCCCTTATGCCTCCTGGTGGTTTCCATCGGAAAAGCTACACAATTACTTTCTTTTGAACAATCCATTATCCTTTTGGAAGTGGGGTGGAAGAGGTATGAATCCTGCATTAGAGCCAGAGAGAGATCTGTCCTGTCTATCTGGGGCTGTAGGGCACCAGATGGGTTTAAGAACAATCTGAAATGGTTTCTGAAAAGAAGCATCTACAGTTTTCTTTGTGTGTCTGGACACTCAGCGATGGCAGTGACAAGCCTGTGCACAGAACAATGAGCTGATACTCACTGCCATTGGTGATATGTGGCACTGTTTGGTGTTTCCCAGGAAATATGTCAGCAAAATTCAAGGTGTTACATGGTGTTCCTGAGTTTCAGGTAGATTTTTAGATGAAGGGATTTGGAGGATCTGTGGGGTTGAAAACTGCAGTGTTTCTTGAAGCAGTGGCAACAAGGAGGGATAAAATCCAAAGACGCTTCAACACTCTCACAATCTTAGTGAGGTTTTTCATTTTTGTCTCCCAAAGCTCTCAAAATTGAAAGGATGCTGTTAGAGACATGAAAATAATAAAAGAAATCTCACTTGGGCCAGGCATTGTTTGGTACACACATGACTAATTGTACTATGCCTTTTAGTGGTGCAAAGAGAACCTGCTGTAAGGTCAGACCAGGAATTGTCTTGCCCTGCTGCTTGTTGCAGATTTCCTTAAGATGCTGCCCCAGGATATCAGGACTGGTTTATGCAATCTGGAGTTGATTGATTTAATTTCTGTTCATTTTCAGAAGTTTCCTATCTGATACATCAGTCAATGGGAGCATGGTATCCAGGATCCTGCCTGGTGAATGGCATTGTTCCAAGCTGCGCCCTTTGTTTTGTGAGGAGGGGGTGAGGAGGAGGAACAGATGTGCTTTATTTTCATTTGCAAGAGATCTCTTGCTGAAGTGGGAGGGTGGGATGCAAGAACTTGCTTTTCCAAACTCCTGTAGTTTAGTTTACTCTATGCTATTTTGGTTTTAGTCACACTAAAGCCTGCTGTGTCAGCTTTTCAAAGAATTTATGCATCCCTTCCAGTTATGCAATTCAACTTGTTTTGGATGTGAATGACACCTAGCTACTAGTATGACCCTGAATTTCCTCTGATTCATCAGTTCATTTGTAGTGTTTCATCTGGCACAGGAATTGTCTGTCTGGGCTGGGCAGGTGAGTGTGTTACACACTCAGTAGGTGTTATTCCAGGTTAGTATACACTAATATTAATCTTCTTAGGCTCCCAGCTGAACTTTAATAGTCAAATTCAACAAAAATAATAGAAAAAATGGATGTCAACCAAAGGACTAAGAGTTACTGTGAACTCCAAACCAGGACTGAAAAAGCTCAGTCTTGAAGGTACTCCTATTCTACATCTGTTAAGGTTATCTACTGAAGTTTATGAGGAGGAGCTTTTCTAGTATGAAGCATCCTGAGCTGGCCTGAGAGCAATCTTAGGTTTTTAACACCATACCAGCTGTCTTTTTGGGAAGTGTCTGTATAAAGCAATACAAAGAATAGTCTGTCAACACTATGATCAGGTAGGAAAACTATGAGCAGGTATGAGCAATGGTTGGACCACACCTACCCATCTGGGTACATGTGAAGGTCTTGCATTTGTATTGCGTATGCAACAGCACTATACTATGTAAAGATTAAAGTATAAATTATTAATTAATAAATTAGGTTAATTGTTCTTACTCTCTGATTAAAAATTAATGCTTGATTCTCCAGGTCACAAAAACACATGCCGGTGCTAAAAACGCTAATGAATAGTATTGCAGGAACATAATTGGGGTTTGTGGAAAGGGGAGTATCTCTTAGCAGATAAGAAACTGATTTGGGACATAAAGCCTATGGCAGAAAACCAGAATTGTCTGTCATCCATTACCCCTCTGCCACCTTAACAGAATGTTGGTCATGATGTGTGGTTATAATGTAAGGTTTGACTGGGCAGGGTGCTGAGCGCCCTTAACACACAGCAATGTCCAAATGAGCCTCTCTTGGACCAGCCCTGGGAGAATACCCTAGGCTGAGAAAAGGACGAATCAATCTCTGTTGTATATTTTACCAGTGGCCATTAAGAAATCTAGGAAAGAATCTCCTGAGAGGACTTTTTGGATAGACTTAATGTTGTATCTGTTCTTTACATGTAAAGGTATCTTAAAATTTGATGATATACGTTTGGCAGTAAAATAAGCATAGGACTGTCGTCTTTAAATCTCTTTCTTAAACTGAAAGAAACAAGCTTTTGGAAAAAAAACCCCAGTGCATGATTCCTTTCATGGTGACATCGTGATGGGATTTCTTAACTGTCTGGGGGATTTCTGCTGCCAGCATCTCTCTGCTGTCATATATTTTTAAGCTGAGTGATATAAAGGCTGTCTTTCTCTAGGACAGATGTTGGTAATGGGCTTATTGTGCCAAAATCTTTATGAGTACAAAATGCTGAATAAAAGTATTTCCATCCATTAATAATAAGTGCCAGAAAAGAGTACACAAGTGGTTTCAAATTTAATCTGTAATGTAGCTGATGTCTCAAAGATAACAGCATTTTATCCCCAAGAAATACAGCACTTTGTGTATGTGAGGTAATTGCTGTGAGCTGCAGTAAATATATATTATTCATTAGGGGACTGTCATTATATCATGTTTGTGAATTCCCCGAAGTCTCTTGTCACTGTCCTAATCACATCTCAACTTTTATGGAAAACAAGATTTTGGTGTCCTGCTTGACTGACTGATGTTTAGACTTGCTGAATTTAACCTGAGCTGGTAACCACTTTGAACCAGCATGCTTGTTTGGTTCATTTAAAAAGAACAAGCTTTGGGAAAGGAGTATTAATTCACATATTCACATGATCAGATAGCAGTCCTTCACACAGAGTTTGTAGTGGTATGTTATCTCAGTTTTGCAGAGAAGCAAATAGTAAAAGTTACTTAATGTTTCTTTCATGCTAAACTACTGTGCGCTGTCCTCAAATGTATAAAGGCTCAATATTTGCCCAGTTGCTGTGGGTGGACTTTTTTTTGTCCGTTGATGTTTATGTGTCAATTTGAAACTTACCTGGTCTCTCATCAGTTGCACATGCTCATGGCATTCCTATTCAAAACTGGAAGAAAAGGCAAGGTAAGGAGGGATTTTCCCTGTTATTAGCAATTAGCAGATCCAGATTTTATTTTGCTGTACCGTTTCTTACCCAAGGCAGCTGCAAGGAGCAAATTACATTGTGACCTTCACAGCATTTCCTAGAGCCGTCATCAATCAGATCTGGCAGGAGCTTTATCGCGTCTATCACTGTGGCTCATAAGCCACATGCTGTCTAGTCTGGGAGGAAAAACAAACAATGGGAGCTACTGTAGGTTTTGTTTAAAATAAAACAACCAGGAGTGAGCTTTTCCCATATGTGCCAGTTTTGTGGGCAGATTTCAATTTTACCATGTGCTGTTTGGTTGATTAATAAAATACGATGATTGTAAAGCAGTAGAAGAGATTTCCACTAGGTCTCAATGGCATTGGCACATCATTCACAAGCTGTTGCAGCTTCAGCCTTTCGCAGTTGGTGCTCTTCTGTTTCGTTCTACTCCTCAGCATTATTTTTACCAAGGAGTTGGTGCAGTTGGGTTGATTTAGGTGTTTTCTGCACACATAGTGTTAGGGAATAAAGAAGTGTTTTCAGACTTCTCTGTTTCTTATATGAAAACAAAGCTTTCTTAGTTTGCTATTTTTTATAGGAAGGTATGTGCCTTCACTGTCTATTCTAGAGCTCATTTGGAGTCAAGTTTATAATGTAGTGTCCAAGGTCTGCTGATCAGCTGCAGCATCCCACTTTCCAGCATTCAAAACATTATTAACACCCTGTGTTTTGTTTGTTTGTTTCGTGTTTGGTTGTTTTTCCCTACTGACTTTCGCAGGCAAAGTCCCAGCTAACAGGTAGACGGGAGAGCAAGAAGCAATGGGACAGGAAGAATTGCTAATATGTAATTCTAACATGAGCATACATTTTTGTGAATATATGATATATACAGATACAGATGTAGATATAGATAGGCATAGAGAAAGCGTGTGTAAGTATAGGTCGTATATATTAGAGATGTCTATGTCACAGGTTTTCTGAGAAAAATGGCTAATTGCTAGTAAGTATATATTTACTGTTATACTATCAAGTAAAATGTTAAGGTCCTAAGCTTCAAACTGGTCATGGTGATGGCCAACTGCCAACTGCTGGATATGATCTATAATTCTAGTGGGTTTTAATCAGCCAGTTCTTGGTGGAAGCTACATTGGTACCAGATTTGGGCAAGGAAGCTTGAAATGCTGTAAGAAACATGCAATAGCAGGTGCAAGGAAAATGCTCATAAAATGTGAAATGCGTTTAGCAAAATGGTTATCTACTCTGTCAGGAAAAAAATCACTTGAACTGGCTAGTTGGCTATGGAAAGATTGACTTCTGTGGCTTTTCTCTCTGTGTGGTGTGTCAGTTTGACAGATTTTATGGCCCCAGCTGCTAACTGGCATTAGGCAGGGCAGTGGCTACAACTCTCACCCCCTGCCCTAGAGGCCGTCAAACCCAAGGGAGCCTGCCCCAAACAATGCTGCATGTCATGTGTCTTCAAACACTGCGGCTGTCCCTGAGGATTTTGGCAGCTGAGGGGGAGGGTTTGACAGACATCCTTGGGCCGTTTCAGATGGTGCTGTCAGCCACTGCATGCCAGTAGTGACTGTCCTCACTGCTGATCTGGCATCAGCCTCTGGGTCTGAGCCCAGCATCTCTGCCCAAGCAGGGGGTGATGGGGCCAGGAGAGGCCAAAACTCTGGATCACAAGCTCCATCAGCCAGGCACCATGGCTGCACAACTGCTTGGCAGAGGAGTTTTGGGAGACCAAAGCCATAAGCAGTCCCGTTACATCAGGAGGACAAGGAAGAGAGGGGTTTTCAGCCTCGGGAGCTGAGTCCTGTGTCTTTGTTTGGGGGCTCCTGCTTCGTGAGCATGGAGCAAACCAGCTGGCTGCCTGCTGCTGGCACAGACCAAAGGAAAGGACGTTGTTTCAGCCCTGCAAGCAGGGTGGGCCACAATGGGAAAATGATAAAATGGCAGGAGTTGAAATTAAGATAACATAAAAGGCAAAGTCGTCAGATAAGAAGCAGGACTGCTGAGTGTCACCAGGGCAGTGGTGGCCAAGAGCTGAGCTGCAGAGGGGCCACTCTTTGGTGCAGTTCTGCCGCTGGGGCTTCACACGGATCAAACTGAAAGAAATTTGCCTTGTGGAGAGTGGGATTTATTCTTGTAAACCAAGTCCATGCTAGGGAATAGAGTGAAATACTTACTGGATGTGTCACTGGCTGTAGGAGATACAGACAGAAGAAAATAAATACCTGAAAAGTTAGGACCTAATTGATTTTCAACTTCTATTTTAACACACATTATCAAAGAATACCCTTTGGAAAGGGTTTGCTTGTTGGAGGGTGGAAAAATATATTAAGGCTGAGAAGCTTCTGTGAATATACAAAGCTCTTCTTGCCTGATCCCTTTATTTGCACCATGTGTTTGCTATTAGAACTAGGAAAAGCTGTGAGTCTCCTTGGACAGGGGATGATGGTTGCATGGTGAGTCCTTCAGGAAGAACCAGGAGAGCTGAAAGGAGACAGAGGCTAGGTCAGGCCACGGCATTTTGTTTTGAGCTTAACAGGAATGAAATCCACCCTGAAGAGTCTTGGGGAAACTTCTGGATGTGGGCCAGTATGAATAATGCTGAGTACAGATGGGTGGGACCCCACCTGGTTACAAAAACAGTCCTATTTCCAAGGTTAGTGAGATGGGCTGAAAAAAAGGGGTATTTAACAAGTAAGGTCTCATTTAAAAGGAAAAAAAAAACAGTTGGAGACCTAAAAAAAAAAAATCAAAATAATAACCTCATCAAAATAAAAACCTAAAAGTTGCTCACTTCAGAAATTAATGAAAACAAGCCCCCGAACATGCAGACAGCTGAAAGCACACACCAGAAACTTCAGATAAACGAAACAAGTGTCCTCTGGGGAAAGGAAGAGCTGTTCCCTCTCTGGGAAAGTTTGTCTGTTCCTGCGGCTTGTGAACTTTTCATCTTCTCTGGGACTTTCTGCTGTCCTTGGTTCACTTTTTGCAGCTTCTTGGTCTCCTGCGCTTCTTTCCCTGGAGCTCAGAGAAGTGTTTATGCAAGCGCTCGGCTTTGAATAAATGAATCGTCCTTTTTGATGTTGGCAAGATTACTGCTTGGGGTGTTTTATGCTGATCTGCTGAACAGGAGCCCCCGCGGACAGGAGTCAGCTCTGGGGGTGTGTAAATGTGCTGACCCCAAATCAGCCATTCTGCCCCCAAAAGGAGCCCTCTCAGTGACCTCCACTGCTGTGACCTGAAGCCACCAAAAACACCTTCCTCCCTGTGAAGACCACATCCTGAGCCTGATCCCAGGGCTGATGTGGATCAAACTGTATCCAACAAGCCCAAAAGGCACAACAGTTAATTTTAACCTGACTCAGGTCCCAATTAGTCTCTTGGTGACTGCTGTTCCTGTCTGTCTGTCTGCAATGACTGAGCCTTACAGCCTCTCAGCGCTGCAATTCCCTTCACATCCCTTTGGATCTTCTCCTTTATTATTGTTTACAAAATGCCGAGTCTGGATTTTGCATGTGAGGAAAATCTTGCTGAGAGCTGTCCCTCCTTTGACCTTATCTTCTCCAGATCTTTCGGTTTTCTGTCCTCTTGCTTATAATTACTATAAGTAGTTACTATGTAACTTTTAAAAGTAATTTGTGTGTTAAAAACAAGCTATACCGAAGGCTTCCCTGTAAACAGTAGCTCTCACTACAACCCAAAGGCAATTACAGGTGTGTGTTGAGGGCTCATGTAACTGACTTCCCCAAGGAAACAGCTGAAAAATTAATTAAATTACAAGGAAAGCAGAAGCTATCTTGAAGAGGTTTGATGTTAGGGGATTTTTAGACTTCTTCAGCCCTTTTCAACTCCTTCAACCTCTTTTTCCTACCGCAGTAATATCTTTTTAAGCAGTATGGGACTAGCTCTGCTGTACTTGCACTTGGAGATTCCTTTCTGGTTTATGGTCAGCACCATCTGCAGGCTTCAAGATCTAAGTGCAAACTCAGATTGCCCCAAAGTTTATTGTACGTTATGAGATCAAAGGGTGAAATCCATCTTTGAAACTTGGGGTCATCTGGGCTAGGTTTCCTGACATACCAGTCCTTACAAAAACCCAGCTGTTCTGGGGTTGTCATTCCGCCAGCTTTAAAGAAAAACATCCAAATAAAGAATAATCTGCCAAATAGGGATCAAACTTTAGCTTGGTGTGAGTGTGCTTTAAGTAGTCTCAGTCTGCATTTACACTAAGTTCTTCTTTCCCTTCAGGGAGTGATTTGCAAGCAGTATGTATGAAAGAGGCAAGCCCTTTCCCTATATATCGCTGTAGGGAAGGACTGCTTTCTGCTGAGGTCTAAGTGCTTTTCTCTGTGAGTTAGGATCTGGATAACCCCAGAAGAGCAAGATCTAAATGTAAATATGTGAAAGTAAAGATACATGAAATGAATGTACGCAGCTTTCCTAAGTGTGACTCTGGAGCTGTTCCTGGCCAGGAGGCATCACCTGGATGGTCCAGTCACCTGGCTAAGCCAGGACCAAAGTTGCCCAGAGACAACATAAAAGGAATGTGCTTTTGCTCAAATTATAGCCTGAGCTATATATATATACCCAGAGAAGTATGTGCCCTTCTAGCAGGTTGTCATCAGTGACTTACAGAGCATTTGGAATACCCCGGAGCAGCTCTTTACACCCTAATAACTCATAAGGAATTGACTTCATGAGATGGGATACGGAAATGGCAGATCCTCAGGGTGCAGAGGGAAGGAAAGAACTGACTTAGTCTGCCTGAATGCTTGAAAAATGCATAGTAAAGTAAGGATTTTGGTACACTGGTCGTTTCCCTCATCAGACCTGCTAGTGCCTCAGAAGTCCCAAGATTTCAGTACAAAACCTTAACTCCTGCAACTCAATTGACTTTAGGAACTCTGGGATAAACAAGCATTTATCTACCAGGAAAGGAAATTTTTGGCGTAATCATAGGTGTTATATCCAGAAGGCCATTTGTCACATCACTTTGGAACTGCAGTTTACAAGGGCTAGCTCACCTGCCCCTTCTCTCAAGCAATCTATAGAACAAACATCTCGCCTCCTGTTTTACAGCCCTGGACTCCTTACATGAGCAGTGTCACGTAATACTATACTATTTGCTATTAAAATTACAGGCTGTGCTTATCTCTTGGTCAGCCACTGGAGAAGAGCCATGCAAGTTATTGCACTGATGTGAGATGTTCTGGGACTTTCCACACACACATGCACCTCTCTTTGATTGCATTCATTAGGGTTAGCTATAGGCCGTCATGGCCATCCCAGATCACTTCACTTCATTACAGCTGTATGCCAAAATAATCCTTCCCCTATTCAGTTCAGCTGCACCCAGTGCAATGAAGCAGTTAAAAGTATGTGTATAGTTCTAGAAGGCTCTTATCACCTCTGGGAGTGGTGGAATGAAGCATGGCTCTGTGCGTACCATAGCACAGGGTGGTTTTGCTACAGTCAATAATAAAGAGCATTTTTGCATAGTTCAGGAAGGCACAAAGTAAAATTGAGCAACTGTGCCTTGTGATAATAGAGTCTGTCAGGGTGTAACTACCTGAAAGCAGACAAAGGACATGACAAGAAGATTTTTCCTTGGATTGGAGAAGTTGTTATTAGCGACATAATTCTCCAAAATTGTGATTATTGGACATTTTCTGAGGTAAGCCCACCTAGGAAAATGTTAAATTCCTTTTGTCATCATTTCATTAGTAAAGTGAGAATTTCTTCCCAGTGAGATTTTTGTAAGGAGGAGACAGATATTCCTCATTCACCCATGAAAGTTGTCCAAAGCACAAGGCGGGGAAATGCCATTTCAGACTGTTAAGAACAGAATGATAAAAGCCACCTGGAAAAATAAATGTTCAGTGTTTGCTGATTCCACATGTAAAGTGCATTTTCCTATGGAATTATTATTTATAGTGCAGTAAGCCTTATAAAGCATTTAATAATATTATTAATTTTCAATTTGGCTTTATAATCAGAGTTATGCCTCTTTCTTCCTGTGCTTAAGAAATAGCATCTACGCCTACAGTGACTTCCTCTGCCTGCAGAAAGTGATTTTTTGTCATTGACTAATAAGAGAAAGAACAGGGACTTGGGACCCTAATAATAGGACTGCTGGGAAATCACAGAACGCCAGCAGAGAACCCTTAGAGTGAGAATTCTCATTGTCTGCTGCCATTATCTTCTTTTGCATTCACCTTGTCTGCTGGCTTGTGACCAGCAGTGAAGATTACTGGAACCTGGGCTTTTGAGGATACCATTATTTTCCTTTTTTTATTTGATCACACCATAGAATTATGTTACTGAATTCAAATTTGGCAGTATTAGACTGTGTGTCCTGGATGATTAAAAGCTTCGGCAGCATAAAGTTGCATGTTCTTTAATTTAAGGATCAGAGGGCTGCCATCTTATCTGTTCCAAGTGTGAGGGCTAAGACATGGCATTACTAAGCTAGCTAAACAACTGTAAAATGTATATTGAAACTAGCAAAGAGATTGACTTGGGTAGTTTTGTATTGCCCTAGGTTCCTTATCTTCCCAGAGGCTTTTTTCTACATTCTTTCTATGTGCACCCATTTTCAGAGTCTTTCTAGGCAAGAATTGTGTATTGCATAAAATAAATAATGTGTCACTACTCTTTTGCTGTATTGGTATTATAGGATTTTTACTAAGATACTTGTTAGGTCAGATTGCTGTCAGGTTTCAGATTAAAAATATTAACTTCTGAATGGAAAATTTAAAGTGGTGTATTGATTGTGACTGAGCTGCTTTTCCAAATGATCATCTATCGGCATCTACTCATACAGGGCACTTTACAATGAAGGATGAGCTTAATCTAACTGCATCATCCAAAAATGACAATGTTTCTGCTGGACTTGGAAAACATTAAACTGGTTTATCTCCACCGTGAAATCACTTCACTTCTAAATATCCTCCCCCCAAATAATGATATTCATTATTATTTATATTTGTGTTTGTTCTTAAGCAAAAACCTGCCCCAGACTGGAGGTTTTTTGGACTTGGCATACATTCATTGCTGAATGGTAGTCTATCCTCTGTATAATTGTCTACCATCCTTTTGTGGGTTTTTTGCCTTGCCTTAGGCTCTATTTGATTGAGTACCTGCATCTGATTGAATTTTCATATGATAGAGTCAGTATCCTGACAAAATGCTTTAGAATACAAATGGTGAGAAAGTGCCCCCTTGTAAGAAATGAGACCAAGGTGCTCCTGCATAGTGATTTTTCAGTCTCATAATACAGGGTCTTGCCAATGGGAATTTGTTTGGGTCTGCTTTCTTATCCATGGTTAGAAATTATGTAGGGGATTTCATTTCAGTTTATTTTCAATCACTGTCCTTCAAAGATGGAATGTAACTTGACATGTGCAACTAAAGGCAGAGTGAAGCAGAGGGCAACCGACTTGGACATTGATTGAAGAGGAGAATGATTTGAAGTAGTAACATGATTTGTGAAATAAATGCATTGATGCTTATCTGCATCAGATGTAGAAGAGCAGTAATGGGATATAGAAGAGTAGTGATGGGACATATAACTGCATTATTCAGCGTACTTCAAGGGCTGGAGCTAAATTGGCATGACTGAACTGGTGTTGATAGGTTAGGAAAAGCAAAGCTACTGAGTGCAGGGCAAACCCCTGCTCTGCTTATCCATGGGACTTGAGGGAATAGGCATACTCTTTGTTAAAATGATTTTCATCATGTTTGTGGTGGCTTGTTGCATTGGCTGTTCTTGATACGTGGGTGACAGCTATAAGCCAGAAGTGCTTTCTTTCCCTCCTCCCTTCTCTTGAGACACTGGGATGAAATCTTTCATTCGAGCATCAAATGTTTTTTTTTCGTATGTTGTTTTTCACACCACGTTTTTGAGACTGGGAGAAAAAGATCTGTGGTGAGGCTGTGATGGGAGGAAGCCAAAGTTAGAGTGAAATGAGAATACATTTTCATGAAGTAATGTTACATTTACTAATCCTGAAGATTAGCATTTGGAAACGTGCTTTTGAACTGAGGAGAAACAGTTTGTTTTAATGTATTCACTTCTAAATTAGGACTCAACTATTGGTACTTGCAAGGCACTAAGAAAGCACTCACTTGCACCATCTGTATTGAAAAATGGGAATATGAAGCTAAGTGTCATATGTTCACAAGTCCTGCCTGTCCCTGGTTCTTGTAACAGCAGCCTCATATGCATGCTGAGTGAGTCAGAAACCTGGGAGTCTATGTGAGCTCCACTGTGGCTCCCAGTGGTGCCACTTAATACGTACTTCAGAAAATGTAGGTCTAGATATTTCTTTTACTTCTGTTTTCAGTAAAACTGGTTAAGCAGAGGTAAAGGATGACATTAAAATCATAAGTAATAATATTACTATTAAATATATATGTGAATGTAACATGATTATTTAAACAACTTTCTAACTATATTTAAAGTATAGCTTTACTGTAATGAGAAAGGTCCTTTTCACTTTTGTTTTAGTGAACATGGGATCAGATTTTCAAATTAAAGGCATGTGAAAGCTGATAGGCACTTAGAGTGGCATACATCCTGCCAGACTCAAGCTGCACGTGGGAGAGCAGGTCTACAGCTGAGCTCCTTCCCTGTAGACTCTCTTTACAATCAGGGGATAGAAATCTGCTTCTCTAGGATATAATTAATCTGATCTGTTCTAGATGTCTGTTTTAGGAAGCCTAAATTTCTCCATTCACTTTGCGTTGAGCCTAGGGCAACTAGCTGAGGTACAGATGACTGTATTGTAAGCATTGGCATCTAGTCAAAGGAATGTCACCTCTAAAGCTGAAATGGTCTGCCTCCCTACTTTCAACCCCATAAAATGAGTAATTCTTCTGAAGTAAAAGAATTTATTCAGGAGCCTTAAAACAAGATCATCATTCTTTGGATTTGCATATGTAGGTGGATTATTTGTATTCTTAATTTGGGTTTATTTGGTGCTCACAGAAAAGTCTGTCATGACGTCTTTGCATGGCTACTTCAATGCTTTGAAGGCTCATGGGACTCAATGAAAACATCCTTGAAAAGAGACTGGAACTGCAGGATTGATGGCTGAGACAGATTCTTGGAATATTAGTTTTGTGATATAAAATACTTAGCAGTGTATTTCTGGGCATTGCTGTGTGATTTTAGTTCTCTGCTTTATGAGTAATTTGCCATATTGGTCTCATATAAGATCATTCGTATACCAAATGTTGGTTCATTCAGCTGTGAGATTTTTATGTAGGCTGCTGTGCCTTACTAATTAAGATGTCTCGCATTTGGATGACTGAGGCTCTTAAATTAAAAATAAAAATAAAAATAAAAATTGGTTTTATTACCACCATTGAAAATTAAAAAAGAAAAATGTGCCATCAGTGACAGAAAAACATGCTCTGAAGACAGGAAAAGTGAAAAGGAAAATGAATTATGTAGTGGCTTGGGAGTTATCCTGTTATTATATGGGAAACTGCAGCTAGAATTTGGGAAAATTTTGATGCTTGTGTCCTTGGAAAAGGTGCACGTTAAAGGCCTTAATTTCTGGGAAGTGGGAAGCATCTGACTGTAACCAATAACCTACTAATCCATTTAAACATGAATCCTACATCTAAGTAATGTCAGGGATTTGGGATTTTGAAAGGAAGTCCAGGGAGAACCAGTGGCTTGAATGTATTACCAAAACCTGATTTTTTTTATAAGTATACTTGAGATTTGGACAAGATGTATAGATACATATAATTGAGAAATATGGCTTTCTTTAGCAGAAATCCATGTATAAAGTATTGTATTGCGGGCTGATCTCCTTAAAAGCTGTTTTTTAACCAAACTTTTATTTGGTTTGGGTTTTATTATATACTATATTATGTTACATATTAAATACATTATATATTATGTATATATTTATCATTCTCTGGTAGTTTAGTAAAGCAATAATTTCCATAGCATTTACTGAGATTTACATAGAGATGGCTGGAAACAAAACATGCAACAGCACTCTAATGACTCCAGTGGGAAACAAACATCTATAAAAATAGGGGGTTGCCCATGAGACACAGTCAAGCAAAGTTCTTTATACATGTGTGTGTTTGCATTGAAACCATTGGGAAAATTTAGAGACTTAAACATGTGTATTATCACACCAGAAGGTCAAATAAAAATGCAGACATAGAAGATGCAGAGTGCCTTGTGATGCTCCTTCATCCTAGGGTTAACTTCACCCCTAAGACAGACAGTGTACATAACCCATGTTCTGTATTTCTTTTCCTGTTGACATTTGTTTACTGGTATCAGCCTTTGACTGACTTTTGTTGCTGTTTAAGTCTTAAAAATAGTTCAAAGACTTAAAACCAGTTGAAGCTATTTTTATAAAGAATGTAGTTCTTCATCACTGCTTCAGGCTGAATAATTGCTATCTGGCTACATCTCGCTTATATTACCTACTGTAGGTGACCTCCCACAAAGATTCATTATTGTTTGAAACGTGATGATTATTGCTGTATTGTTTTACCTAAATATTTTTTCTTGAAATAAAGAGATAAGTTAAATATTATTAAGAGCTGGAGAGGTAAAGCATTTATTAAAAAGTGCTATTCATAAACACATCACATTCACTCAAGTGTAGACCACCACGTGGTTGCTGTTTAGTTTAGAGAAGCATGCATTTACATGTTCTTTACAAGGGCTTATGATATGTTGAGCAGCTGGAGTTTATGTTAACATTCTGTATTAACCAGAAAGGCAAGATGGAGCTAAATGAGGGCATCAAGACTTGGTAGATATTTCTGTGCTTTCCCTAAAACTGTATCCAGATCCCTAGCAAAACACTACAAGTTGCTACAGATGTTGGTAGGAAGAGATCTAGTGTAGATATTCACACAACCCTCCTTACGTTACTATCTAGACAACTGTTCATATCTCTTACAAAGACTTTAAATGCAACAAAATTTAAAGGACTGGGCAAGGATTAAGAATTTAAGTGCAAGGAACAACCTTATGGAGGTACCTCCCTTTCCCTATTGACTTCACTTTGGAAGACACTGGGTTGTATCTGCAACCATATAATACATAAGTGCTTATAGCTTTTCACTTCATAAGAATATTTGCATCTAGTTGTCTCCCTAGGAAGTAGTTAAGGTCTGACCTAGTAATCCAGTAGTGTATTGTAAGTGTAGTTCTAGGATAAAACCAGCCTACATCAAGAGAGCACAAGCTGTCCGTTTCAAAAGGGTGGAAACGTGAACTTTTTCTTCAAGCAAGTGCCTCATCCCTGGCACTGAAACTCCTGCGTAACGTATGTTCCCTCGGTCTTTGCAGTGGACCTGAATCTTTTCCTCTTAATTTAGGCAAGCTTGCCCACTTTTCCTGAGTCTATGAAGTAGCTGTGTGATTTTGCTGCAGAAACAGGAGCGCTGAGTAAAGCTAGATAGTGCTTCCAGTTTATGAATTGAAATACCTGTGTCATAGGAAAGATAGAGTTATTTCAACTGTTATGAACAGCTGGTGTTATATATGCATGCATGTTTGTGTAGTCTGCATGCATTTATACCGTGTAACAGACATCCATAGATAAGCAACCAGAAATACAATATCATATGTAACCCAGGGCTGGGGAGTTCTGCCTTTAGTAGAGATTTCTTCCTATCATTTCAGCTACATTTCCATTTTATCATATACAGGAAACACCAAAGCTTTCCACCTTTCCGTACTCCATCCTTAAAGGGTATGGTCCTTTTTTTCGTTTGGGGGTTTTTTATTTTCTTTTTTATATTTTTATTATTTGTAGTGCATTCATTTGCCACGCTCCTTGTGGATTCCAAAACCTTGCCAGGAGGTACTTCAGAAATTGCTGACTTCCCTTGGTTGTTACATGTCAGCACAAATCCATTAAATAATTTTATTAAATTAATCTTACAGTGTCACATTATGTAGGCATTTTCTATGACTGTTATTATTTCTTAAGTGTTGAATAATGTGGTTGAACCATACTTGTAGGAAAAAAGTGTGTAGCAGGGACTGTATTATACTCAGTTTCACCTGGTGAACAATGTCCTGAGCATTAAAATGCATCAGAAAATTGAATAGGTCCCTTTGTAATATTAATATGTGAGTACCTGCGTACATTCCTCCATAATAACATTTGCTTATCCAGTTTCATTCTCTTCTGTTTAATTATCAGAAAAAAGCACAAAGTAAAAAGGATTAAAAGTAAAGGGTAGATGTGGTAGCCCACTGGTTCATTACTTTTGTAAATAAAAAAAACAAACAGCAAAACAACCCTTTACTGATTTTGTATTTATTGATGTTAGTTAATCCAAATTTCAGACAGGAAAATAAAAAATGTCCCTAATGTAAAACACAAAATACTACTGAACTGTTTAATTCCCATAGAAACATTCAGAATGAACTTTACTGCTCTTTGCGTGGTTGCTTTGTAGTCTTTAAAAGCACAGAGCTGCATTGTTATCAGAGCAGCTAATGCTTTCCACAGAGATGCAGGAAAACACCCCTGCTAGGAATGCACTGCCCCAGGGAGGAGAAAGCTAAATGTGAGCCTATTTGCAGCTATTGCTTTCGTTTGAAAATAATTATAACGTTTAGGCTATTGGTGACATTGCCTCTGGTAAATTCAGCAGTTTAGAGTGTCTGAATGTATTTCACATATAATCCACAGAAGTACTTTGCATATGTGTTTAATAAATACCATTTTTTACCTTCAGGTGTTTTCCTAAAATATAGTCTATGCAGCCTTAAATTTCTATGTTACAGTCGTGCATGCTCCAAGAAGCTGAGTAAACAACATAGTAGAAGCATGCTTATTTTTGCTTCCACATAGCTACTGAGTCCCACACATATACAAATGAAACCCCACAGGAAAAGGGATTCTTCTCTGAGGAACTCAGGGTGAGCTGCAGCTTTCCTGCCATATCCCAAGTGCCTGAGAGGAGATTGAGATGTTTTCTCCCACCACTTGCATCCCCATAGCTGTTGTGTTTCTACCCACAGCAACATGAGGGAAGTCATGTATGTTCATGTGTATTTGTGTGTGTGTGAATACACACATATATGCACATACATAGGCATAGACCATACACAGAGGTCCCTTTCAGTGCTAACCATCGTGTGGTATCTGCAGCAGAGACTGTTGTTTCACAATAGCTTTAAATGTAAATGTAGGCTGCTACCAAAAGACATGATCTAGCTCATCCTCCCTTCCTTGCTCTTGCCCTGCCTGGGCACCAGCAGAAGTTCTTGTAGACGCATGGTGAGCTGGCTTTGTGCCCTCCTCTGGCTCACCCCATGGCCCAAAAATGCTAATGCTGGCCTAAAGAAAGGCATGAAAATGAGGGATCAGAGACATTAAGCCGAAAGCACCCTGTGAGCATCTTGGAAGGGGAGGGGGGAAGTTGGGAGAGCATCAACAGAAAGGATTTTTCTTATGCTCAGTTGTACATGTCATCCTCTCACACAGTATGTTGACAATCTAAAGAGAAGTAGATGAATACTTTTTGAATTTAAACTCCTAGCAATGTCAAAATTACCTTTTTCTGACTTTCCTGGGTATATTATTTGGATGATATGTCACAGTTAATGTCTACATAACTGCTACTCCTTGATAAGCATCAGACAGATTCCTTAAGAACTTGATTTCTTCCTACTTAAACAGCACTTTGCATGATTAGATCTTAATCATTAATGAGAAATACTTATTTCCTGTGAAATTATGTCGTGTGATAAACTAACAAGAAAGGAGAGTCTTAGGAAAACATGTTACTTGAGGCTCTGCACAGACTTCTTTACTGGTAAGCCTTTCGAACCCTGCTAGGTTAAGATCTCTGGTGTACCCTTCATGGCCAACTGAAGTTAATACTACCCTTGCATGGCTAAACTACTTGTGATTCAGCTCCAGAACTGCTGTGATGTTTAAATACTAACCAGAAATAGGGATCTTCTGCATTAACATGACTCTTTCAGCCACAGTGCTCATCAGATGAAGACAGGTGTCGCTTCCATGTGTGAGGCAGAGGGAGAGTGGTAGCCTTGGTAACCATGCCAATGTACCTCCAAAAGCTGAGAGATACGTGTCATCCGTTTGAGATGAAGGATCTGTATAGTGTCTCATCCTGTAAATATTCTGCCTCTTTTTTCTCCTGCCTGATCCTTTGTAACTATTCAGGATAGACAGAAAGGAGCCTCTAACCTATTATCTCCACACCATAATTAGGCTTTGTCATGTGTTCACTTCTTTACAAACTACTAATCTGTCATAGGAAGAAAGCAGTGTTTCCTCATCATAACGTTTTATACCATGAAAGGATAAGGACAGTTGGGCTATGTATATATTGTCACTGTTAATATTTCAGACACAGACCGTTTCTCTGATTAAAATGAGGTGCAGTAATATCAGGAGGTGACAGATTATGTCACGTTCTTTTCCCCACATGTGCTGACTCTGTTACTCAAACATTGCTCAAAACAGAAAAGTAGCAAGTCCAGTCTGAGGGCTCTTCCTGGGTTCCTAAGCACCTCATTTGTATCATCCACTTGCAATTCTTCCTATTGCTATCATATTTGCTTCTCATAAAACTGATCTTTGTAACATGGAGGAGGTCTTCTTCAAAATCTTGGCACATGGGAAGGGGTCTCAACCTGGAGATAAGCAGTTTCTTCAGACAGCTACCAGCTGGGATGTTTGCAGCACTTTTGTCATCTTGTCTCATGCCAAGATGACAAAAAGATTTATTATTCTAGGCAATTAGGGTGAGTTTTCCCCACCTGGTTTTCGTCTTTGGTATGATAAATTTGGTGATGAAGCCCTGAAGACTTTTTTTCATATTGCTTATTCAGACCTGGAAGGCCAGTATCATCATAATATGTCATCCCTGCCCCTCCCCTGTGTTTAAGTAATAGAAACAATTTAAGTTAAAAGTAAGTGATATCTTTCATTTTGTTGCTTTACCTGTAGCAAGAATATAACAACTGTGTGCACTGTAAGATATGCAGATGTGACAGCCACATCTTGGCCAAGTCTGAGGGACTGATGTCATGCTTTTGCCAGAAAAACAAGTAAACATTTTATTGGGAGTGTTGTTTGGAAGAGATGTGAAATAATCCCTCGGGCGCAGATAACTTTAGGAAGGCCTCAGCTGGAGCAGTGTGTCATGTGGGGAGCTGCACGTGAGGGATAATATGGACCATGGGAGAGATTTCAGAAGTAAGCAGCAGGATTAATCAGAAGGCTGGCAGATGCAGCCTGTGAGAGATTGGTAATGGGATTTCAGTTGCTTAGCAGAGAGAAAACTGAAGAGACGCATGGTAAGTCTTCAAATACGTTAAGGCTGCTGCAAAGAGGCAGGGCATGTGTTCCCCTTGTCTTCTTTGGACAGAACCAGAAAAAATGGACTTAAAACTCGGCAAAGGAGATTGATAGTGCATGTTAGAAACACTCGTTTCTTATGCTAACAGTGATTGGAAGTTGCCAGCAGAAGTCAAAGGCTGAACTAATTTCCATGAAGAATGAAGTATGTATAGCTGGTATCACCTGGGATGAGAATGATGAGCATCACTTCCTCAATGTTTCTTTCAGCCATATTATTTAAGTGAACAAGAAGTCTTTAGGATATGTTCCCATATTTTTCTAACTCTCTCCTACTCAAAAGATCTATTTTCTCCTGTTTTTTTAGTAATGACTTTCCTCAGGCGAATGCTTAATAATGTCTTAACAAAGTTGACTTGAACGCAGTAAAGAACATTTTTCATGAGGGTAAGATTGGATTTCTTGGCTCTTCAGAGAATGACCTGACAGCTTCTGTTTCCCCATCTTGAGTGGAGTATGATGGTCATACAGTAATGCAAAATGGTTTTGACATCTTAGAGAAAGCTTTAACTGCTAAATACCATTGCTTCACTTTCATATCCTTAGTTCAGTCTTCTCACATCACAGTTTCGTATTCACCTAAAGCTCTTCCATATAATTTCATATTTAGAATTATTCTATCCCTTCTTTTTTTCTTCTTTTATTTTGTTGAAATTGAATTCTGCAGTTCTTAGTAAAACTGACCTGGGCTTTTCACCTTTGATAGCAGCTGCAGGATTAGTTGCTTTGTCAGCTTTTCTCAACAGTAATACCTTCTCTTTCCATCCACCTCATTTGCCTCTGAAATGGGCAGAAATTAAAGATGACCATCTGATGAAGCTGCTGTCAGGCTGGGACACACTTACTGTCCCCTTCTTTCAGTTTTTAGCAGCTGGCACTTCTCAGTCCCTGATGAGAGTACATAATTATACTGAGTCAGCCCCACCACTCACCCTTACGAGATGCAGCCTCTGAGGGATATGACTTGCAGAAGACAGCCCGCTCAAAGTAATGTACACACAACTAACCACAAGTCAGTGATTGTTAAAGCCTAACTTATCCTCCTTTTTCGGAGGAAAATTTCCAACTGAACATTTAAAGGAACAAATGTTGGAGAGGCTCTGACTGAGCGGACATCTCACTCTGGTGTTGCAGTCCGTTCTTCCCTCCTGCCTCTGTTGTCTCCTCCTGCTTCCCCTGATGGCTGCAGCTTTAGAAGTGGCTTTAGTACAAAAAGGTTTTCTTTGAAGAATCGTAGAAATACCTTTTGTAAGGAAATATGACCAGCAAATGTCCAACTTTCCTTTTCAGCTATCTTCTCAGAGTAGAGCACCAATCTCCATGTTTTTCCCCCTCTGGTGTAACATGAAAACTTTCAGTGACTTTCACGGTTCAATTACTTTTGGCAGACTTTGGTTCTCCATGTTAGACCCACGCACTTGTATAAACATTACTGGCTTCAAGCTGTGTTAAATATAATCACTTAGCTACAAAAACAAAAAGCCAGAGATAATGACTAGGATTCTACTTTTTATAAACATTTTTGGGCTGAAAATGATGATTTGGAGTGGCAATCACACCCTGCTTGCTAGTAGTATTTTTCCCTTTTGGGTTCTTCAGCTCTTGCATCTTTGCCTATTGTCATTTTCTTTGTCTTTTTTCCTACTCTGAACCCTGCAGAAATAGATTCTGTCTAAATCGTATTTCAAAAAACACACAGAGACACATAACAACAGAAAACATAAAGCAAAAGCTGAAATATGACACCACTTCTCCTTAGGGAGAGGGATACTGAATATTAAGTGAAATCCTGAAGTTCCTTGTACCGCTGCCTAAAACCAGCTTGATGTGGGTGGTGAGCATTAAAAACAAACTGTGTTGTGGGAGGGATATAATGAGGAAAAAGATCAGAGAATACATTGGCTTTATGTTGATGTTTAAGAGTGAATGTTTGTTCTACAGGACAGTCAAATTAGAAAAAAAGAAACTAAAAAATAATCTTAACAAAATCAGTGTGCAGGCAAAAACCCCCGTAAGTGATGGGACAGAAGAGATGCAGGTTTTATTTCATAGAATCATAGAATGGTTCGGGTTGGAAAGGACCTTAAGATCATTCAGTTCCAACCCCCCTGCCATGGGCAGGGTCACCACATACTAGACCATGTCACCCAAGGCTCCATCTAACCTGGCCTTGAACACCGCCAGGGAATGGAGCATTTACCACTTCTTTAGGCAACCTGTTCCAGTGCCTCACTGCCCTCACAGTAAAGAACTTCTTCCTTATATCTAAGCTGAACTTCCTCTGGTTTTTTGAAATGAATCTTGGGATGTTTGTTAAAAACACCTTCCTTCTAAACCATCCTCCAAAGCAATGGATCACTTTAGTCTTTGAAATTTAAAAAGGTTACCTGAAAGAAGGCAAAAAAAAATCCACAACAACCAACCCACAAAAAGAAAAAAAAACACAAAAGAAAAAGAACCCACCAACAAATCCAGAACAAAACCCCAACAACCTTCTTCATTTTTGAAAACTGACACTAAAGGCATGGAAATGTTTTTCCATACAAATGAGATCAAAACAGCCTAATCACTCCCCTGGCACTGCCCAAACTTGAACTCTCTAAAACATGCTTCCTGAATTTCAGAAAACCCAGTTGCACATTACATGAGTATCACAGGCAGAAATAAGAATTTAACTTGCCTTATATCTGTGTTTGTAATCCTGCCCTTTAGTTTAGACAAAAAAATAACTGTGCCAAACGGTAATACTAAGCCTTGTGTTACCTCCCAGTAGGCTGCAGCTTTGGGACTGCTGAGGCTCCAGGAAGGACTGATGAACATGAATTAGCTGCTGCTTCTTCTGCAGACTTCACTCCTACACTTGCCCAGGTGTGAAGCTGTCTAGTTCACTTCCTATACACATTTTAAAACCTCTGAATGGAGCTGGGTGCTACTTTCAGTATAGGCAAGCAGGTCAACATGAGGCAGATAAGGTAATAGCTGAGTGGGTTGTAGATGTGGGCTGCTATTCTTGCCACTTCCTAGTGTGGATGGGGCCAGCAGGATGAGTTGTTACTCTTCCTGTGCATTCCCAGAATTTCCTGTATGTGCCTGAAAGGACGTGGTGAAGCCATGTAGGTATGCTCCCAGAAGCTTTTGCAAAACCCATCTGGAAAGGCAAGAGGTGTCTTCTGTATATTTGATAGACCTCCCACACCTGGGCCGGGTTAGTCCATTGAGCAGTAAAAGCAGATGTTCTTGCAGCAAAAGACATGGTTTTTATCAGATATTTAAGTATGAGTTTCATGATGATTGGTTGGTTGATTATATGGAAGGTATTAACTACTGAGCAGTATCTAACAGATTTGTTTAAACTGTAAATCTCACAGAGAACATCACACAAACATTCTGAGTAAGAATACAAAGATCCCCTTGAGTATCTTTTCTAGCCGTTTGTACAACCTGGGTATAATTTCAACATTATTGTCTTCTCAAAGGATAAAAATACTCCAAATTTCAGAGAAATATAGCTGAATTTTTAAGAAGTCCAAAGGGTCATTTTCTGTGGTTTAATTTGCTCTGTTGATGAAGAGGAAAGTGTGTGGTTAATATTACTAGAGAAAGTACATGCTTTTATTGATGGCACTGCTTTAGTTTGCTTGGTTTTGGAAGACATGGATTTAGTTAGGGAAAATCCAGATGCAGATGATTAGATGAAAGGGAAAACTACCAAAAACAATAGGATGAGACTAAATCTGTGGAGCCACCATAATATATCTGCGTATCTGGATAGCTATTTTCTCATAATGAGTAACAGGACCCGGAAACCCTTTAACATATGTTACATTCACAGTGAATCAACACACGGTTTTACTCATATCCTTTTTATACTTTTATAAAACAAAATTTGGATCTGGTTCCAGCAATTTACAAACGTTTTATGGCAACTGAGTCAAAGAAGTTGGCAGGTTTTGCAGTTTTGAAGGCCACTGGAATGTTTTGCAAAAGCCATGATAATGTCTTAGTAATAATGAGGTAAGAGTAATAAATTTTTCTGAGTTGCAGATAGTAGAATTCTTTCTTATTTTTATTTGAATATTTAGAGGCTAGTTACTCTCTAGGAGATTCCTGTAGATTTTCCCTTTCAAACAATAGACGCGGTGTAGGGATAATGCTGGAGGAGTCCATGAGGATCCTTCTTTTTCTTGTATTTACATGGAGATGCATGATTTGATTTGATTTGGCAGAGATGCACTGCATTGTTTTGTTAATATCTTTGTTACAAATTATTGCAAAAAAATGCAGTCTCTTCTAATACTAGAAAAAATAATTATAAGTATGTACTGGTTTTCTAATCCCAAACTTAGTTTTTCAGGGAAGTAACTGAGAGATAGTGTAGGATAGAGTTTGTATGTTTAATATAAGGGTCACGAAAGTATGTAGTGCTCCCTGGAAATTGTGAGAGTGTAATAACATCAAAAAACTCTCACCACTATTCCTTAACTATGTAAATATCAATGTGAACTACCATGTCCAAACATTTAATGTGGCCTACATAATTTTGGCATAAATAACATAATGTTTTTAATATTAAATTTGCTCCCTAGTTGTTTGAGGTTTTTTTGTTTTCCTTGTATATGTGTTTTTTGGTGGCAAGTATTGACAATTCCAGAATCTGTCACTTACACTGCACTTTTCCAGAATTGCTGAGATGAGGAATGAAAGAATACACAAATGCAAAGGGGCGATGAACTGGTTTCTTGGTGCCACTGCATTGTACTAAGGATTTTAGGAATATAGCTGGATCTTCTCATAGACAGGAGTAAAGCAAGGAGTAAATACGTCAATGTTAACAAAATATTATGTGTTTAAGATCAGTGTGTTAAAAGTGTTACTTTACTCTGTGGTACCAGCTAATGTGGCACATGAAGGTCTATTTGTACAGGAGTTGTTGGATAATTTCGTATCTGTAGAAGTTATATTATCAGTAGTTTGGCTCCAGTGTCCTTTCTGAGAAGGAGGCTGTGTTAAATATTTGATGTGATAGTTCAGAGGGGCATGCTGGCAGACTGACCACTTCTGTCACTTTAATCTGAGGACTTCAGTGTGTTGCAGTGCTTGAAAAGAAGGTGGCAATGTGTTAGTGTTTTCAGAGACAGTAAATAATGTCAGCATAGGCTGTACTGGAAGACTGGGAAGAACCTGAGACTATAAAATGTAATCTAAATTTCCAGCCTCCCCTGTTTGATCCTGGAAGCCACTAGTTCCTTACTTATAGAGGAATGAATCTTGAAAACCATCAGGAACACGTCAGTGTTATTGCATCTGTAGATCAGCTTAAGTGGAGCTGGAATTACACTAAGTTCTTGTCTTGTACCCACTTTAAGGGTAACTCCTTAGCTACCAGTAGAGACATGACCCTTTTTTGGCTTTGTTAGACCTTGAGACTGAACAAAAACCTTGAGATTTTGATTTCCTTTTTATCTGGTATCTGATATGCATGCCACTGGGGCATGTACAAGATGTCTTTGGGGGTTAATATACTTTCCTGTACACCATAGTGATTAAAATACAGTAGTATATGTGCACATCTGTACTACATTTGTTGTTCGTGAACACAAGTATGGAATAAGGAGGAGTGGTTTCTCCTGTGTGTTTTTTAGAATTACCAGAACTTTAGGGAAAATCAATTTTTGTGCCACATATTCATATTCTGTCCTAAATTGTTAACTCCTTTAGTTCAGTTATGATGATAAATGATTAGTTTATCACTTTTTTTTGTACTCTTCTGTGTCTACATAGAGTATATTTATTTGCAGGACATCTCACTGCAGCATTAAGAAGGGAATAGGTCCGGTAATAGCAACAGACATCTATAAATTTGAAGCAAAGTAGTTAGGCAAAATAGAAAAGCAAGCAGTCTTAGACTAACCTTTAGTGTTTAAAGAAAGCTGTATTTACTTCAAAACCTATCATTTAAAATATATAATGGTAGATCATCATCTCTTTGTTTTTGTTGTATTTTTAGTTTTGATTACTCTCTTTTTGGTGCCATATAGTCTGGAGTTATTTTAACTAGCACTCACATCATAAATAATCTCTACAGATTTATTATTCGTACAATTCATATTTACCAAATACTGCTTCTTCTGTTAAAGCAGTTTACTCATAAATTACTTGCTTGTATCAGAATCTCAGTAGTCTGTGAACTTTTTCGGTAGCTGCTCAACAGCAAGAAAGGAAAGTTGGACCACACAGCCACCACTGGAAACTGTTAAAATTAGTATCCTGTATTAGAACTTGCTTTTACCGAATATCTTTTTTGATTGGCCACCAAGCTTTCCTTGGGCTTTAAAAGATGTGAAAATTGAGTCAGGCATGTCATTTGAAAGATCATAGTAAAGTTTTGGAATCAATGACAATTTTATGTCAGTTTGACTTCATGGCAATTCTAATTCTTAGACTATTTTTTAAACTAGAAAATCTAGTATTTAATTCAGACAGTGCCAGAATCAATGTTTCTGCCAGCCTAAGAATTTTTTTTTCTTTTTCTCTCTGAATACAAAGATAAGTATCTATCTAGTTAGTGTCTGTTTGAAAGGATTCAGTAATTGAATGTGTAGGATTGTTCATCTTTAGGTTATTAGTTGAAATCCAGCCAACCTCAAAGTCATTAACATGGCTGAGGTTGTTTCTAGCTAGTGTGAAATGAGCTGGAAGTCTCATCCAGTTATTTGTAGGCGTCTATAGTAAAATGCTTTTGCTGCAACTGATGCAGAAAATATAATTCTAGTGGATGTAATCAAATACATAAATAAAAAAAAAATGCAACTTCCTAGAATGCAGAAAGTTTTTTAGCTGGAAAAATTTGTCTCAGTATCATGTTTGAGTTATGTTAGTGAAGCATTCTCTGGAGTTTCCCGTTATGCTATCATGATACACCTGCCAGGCTCTTAGAAAGAAGACTTCAGGTTTCATGACTGAGCTGTATTTTGGACACAGTAGGATCACCTTCACTATAATTACTGTGTCTGTGTCTGAATGAAACCTTGACATGAATGTAATCTTGATCCAGATTTGAGAACATGTAAGAACTGACTCTCTACTACCACTAAAATAAATACCAGAGGCAGGTGAAATTATCTGTTGAAAAGCCAATCTGAGCATCCAGTTCTTCAAGTACTGTCCTCTTAGGTATAATAAAACCTCAGTTATTTTTCATTTTGCAATCTTTTGGGTATTGGCATAATGAAAATAATACAAGTATTGTCAATGTGCTGTAGTTGTCAGCCAATGTTACTGAAGCCTGTGTCTCTTCCTTAAAAGGTTGGTTCTGAGGACCTGAGTCTTATGCAGAAAGATCTCTGTGCAGCCCCTCACTGGCATTCAATTAGATGAATTTACACAGATTGAACTGAAAAAAACCCAAACATGCGTTTGCCATTGTGCTTACAAAAATGTAGAATTAAATGTCTTTTGAAATTTAGACAAATTAACAGGATGGGATCTTTTACAGCGATAGATGGTAGAGGGGAAATTGATATACAAATTGGATGTGTCTTTCATTCAATTTACAGAGAATTTTTAACTGACAGATATAGTCTAATAGCAGTGATTTAGGAAGAGTGTGTTAAGCCTGAGGATAGTCTTTGATATGTGATGGGAGGACTGAACCACATGGAAGAGTCTTGCAGCAGTTTTCCACCACCAAGACTAGAGGAGATGTGGAAAACCTATAGAGCCAAGCACTGACTCCTTCCTTGACTGGGCAGGATAAGTGCTGAGACACTGGAGAAAGGCTTCAGTTCCCCAACTTCACCCTTTTCCTGGAGCATGAGTGAGAGGGTGTCCATGTAGCCCAGTGCAGTTTGGTCTTGTGCTAGGAACAGGAGGATGGGGAATTTCATCTGGCTCCAACTCCAGGCAACATGTCATGGCCTCGGTCTCTCCAGGCCAGCACTTCCCATTCCTTAGTGGGAAGAAGGTGTGAACGTGATGGACTTGCTTGAGATGTGAGTACTATGCTGATATATTCGATGCATTAGCTGTCCTGGGGAGATGGGGGGTATGATTGCAGGAAAGAATGGGAATGAAACTCTGTCATTATGTGTCCTGCTGCACTTGGATGAAAGGATGTCTTCCTGACAGAGTATGTACCAGCCTTCTGAGGAGCCAAGAGAAGGGTTTAATCTCTGAGTAACTGGGTCCAGAACAAGCATGTGCTGAAGCAAGTGACTAGTCCCATGAACTCAGATAATTATGCATGCGTCTGGTATTACTTTTGCTTAGTATTTTGCAAAGCTAAAATACTTCTGCTTGGTATTTTGTAAGAGCAAACCTTAACAGAGAGTAAAGATGAAGGTTCCCCACCTGGCATCCACCCTCCAGCAGTTCTCCTCCAAAACATCTCAGGTCTAATTTTATTTCTGATTTGAATCTATGTTTTTCACTTTTAGAAACCTCTTGTTTTTCTTTTTCCTTAACTATGTCAGCACTAGAAAAGAAGCAAGCACTTGGCCTGCAGCATGAAGGGTGGTTTCGAAGCATGGCTTTGTCTATGGACACATGTGCACAGAGCACTCAGGAGTCTGTAGGAAAAGGGCTCAGTTATTTTGTGTCTCAGGTGATGCAGCCTGTACCAGGATTTGGCCTGTGGTTTTCAACGGACTGTGGCCTGATATGAAACTGCTAGCAGGAAATATTTAATAAAACAGTAGAAATCAGTTCCATGTAGACAGCCTCTAATTTTCCTGTATCTCTGTGTTAACAAAACGTCCTCTTAAAATAAGTGTGGCCTGAACTGCTTCTGGGACAAAATTTGACTGCCCTGTCATAAATTGACTAATGAAATTCAGGGCAGTACCACTGAATAAATATTGGAGGAATACGCTTTTTAAATACAAGTGAGTTTTGTGATTAAACCTTACTATCAAAAGGTTGCATTCTTAACTTCAGAGTAAGACATCAGCAAGCAGAACAAAAACTAGCTCGAAACTGAGTAGCTGCAGAATCAAGTCAGCAGCCCTGAAGATTGCAGCACCTGACTGGATTGCTTTACCAGTGGTTTGGTTGGCTCTGTGATTGATGCACCAGATCTAACAGTTGTGCTGCTGTAGGGTGAGATGGCTCTTACTCAAGGAAAAAGAATCCTTTGCTTTTGCACTGAATCAAGGCACTCTGCAACTGCTCAGTCTAGTCCTCACTGCAGGGAAATGCCAGAAACCTGCACAAAAAGCTGGGGGCAGAGCAGATCCATCCTTTCCCAGCAGCCCACAATTACACTGGAGAAAGAGCAACCAGGAATTGATTTTCTAGCTAGGTGTGCCGTAGGAAGTGATTCAAGTTAAACTTTTGGGTTTGGTATAGGTTCTGCAGACCTGTCCAGGGCAACATTTCCCACATGCCTGAAAGAAAGAGAAGGCTTCTTAGGACTGTATCTTTTACTGGAATTGTCTCTTTGATGTAATGGGGATTTTAATTTTAATTTTTATTTTTTTCACATTAAACCGTATACAAGTGGTACATTATGGTATTGGCACTAATACTATGTCCAAAATAATGTGTTTTTTTTTACTTAGAAAATGTTCCAAGCCAAATGCAAAATGCCCCAAATTAGCTTAAAAAAATACCCAAACAAAAATTGTCCCATGGATAAAGCCCAGCTCTGGGAACAGAGAGAATTAGATTATCTTCCTAACTGGCACAGCTCCTGCATAGCATTTGGCAGATTACTTCAGTCAGACTTTAGCTGTAGTGTTTACGATTAAGTGGAGAGGCTCTGGTTTCCAAACAGGTTAATATATTATGATATTTTAAGTGATATTAGGGGCCAGGTTTTTAAAAGTGCTGAAAAGTTTGAACTTTTGGAGAATTTCAAAGTAAATCAATAAGATTAATTTTTAAAAATGTACATAAAATAGTGATGTAAAGAAAATATCTTTCTATATACACAATTACCTAAAGGTATTGCAATGCCAAAAATTAATAGGCATTTGAAAAGAATGAAATGTCTTGCTGTTTAAAAAGACAGAAAACAGCCAAAAATAATAGCAGAATGTTCATTTTTTACCATCCAGAAATAAATAACTTCTGTTCGTTATAAACATCACAATGAGGAAGGTAGTGCAAGTTTCAAAATCTTCTATTTACTTTGTTTTGAAGTACAGTTGAAATTGATTTCTGCTTCAGAAGAAGAATTTAGACAAGAAAAAAGGAAGTTTCTTGTGACAGACGATTTTAATTTACTTCTAATGAATCTGACTTGTAGCATACTCATTCTTCTGGGCTCTTCTTGGAAACATTTTTCCTGAAAAGTCACACTTCCTCCTGGATATGAGTAATAATGTGTGTATGTTTCTTCAGTAAAAAATTCTTTAATCCTTTTCTAAATGAAAGACCACTCCAAATATACAAGGCTGCCAAGAAATGGATATTTGCTGGTAGCCTACAAGGTAAGTTTCCAGAGCGTCTTTTTCTAACATTGAAGGCTGTAGTACTCTGAGGTGAAATGAAACATTCTTGTACCTTGAAGGGATGAACAAATGGCTCTGGAGCACTGGTTTGAAATGAAGGGATCTTCTGACTCTATTTCAGTGGCTCAGGTTGACAGGGTCTTATATTTTGTCCTGATAAAAGATTTCCAAACAGGTCTTTGGTTCCCAAAGGGGCCTCTTGCCACCCCATGTCATACTGCTTGTTATGCTTAGCATGTTGCAAATCTCTCCACTTTGTACAGCAGCTTCTCATGCTTTTGAGGAGAAAAGAGAAGGATGGTTGAGGAAGTGCAGAAGATCGCCTGTTCCTCGTCACAGCATGCTATTCCTGCTATTCCTCCTTCTAGTACACTAAGACATACCTCCATCGGAGTGGAATATGGGGATGAGTTAATGTGATTCTCAAGCTCCTAAATGCACTGATTTAATATGTATGTGCTTATATACAACTGTCTTTCACTGGAGGGTGTCACAACTGCTCAGTTAACAGGAATGTGATGTTACAAACTGGGAAACTGTATTTCTGGGATGGGGTTCCTTTTGTTTCATCCCTCTTGCTGTCAAGGTGAAACTGGTGGGTATCCCACGCAGTTCAGCATCTCTTTTTCTATGAAGAGCAGAGCTGAACAGCTGCACTTCCACCAAGCTGCAACAAAAATACTCACCAAAATTACACTTTACCTGCTTTAATGTACCTAAATTCTACGATAGAGGAGACTTCTGTTTTTAAGAACACAGCATATTCTTTTATAATGCCAAAATAAATAGAGGGTAGGAGACAGGGATGAAATAGAGCTAATGAGGATTTTCTGCTGAGTGAATGTTTGGACTATAAACTCTACGGGGGTTTGGACTGTGTCCACGGTTGTGTTCTGAAGAGACTAATCTCACTGCCAGTGTCCAACAATAAATAAGGTTTTGCAAAAAGAATAAATAAATGTTTCCAAAGAGAGATAAGGCTGCAGCCTGTTTAAAGCCAAAAGGCAGCAAAGAGGCTCGTTAAGAGGCGCAGCATCAATAAGAAAACACAAAGAGGTGATACCCTTGGAAAACGTGTGCAAAATAGAAAAGAATTTCATAGAAGTAAGTGAAACACAAAATAATAAACAAATAAACTATGACCCAGACTATTTCTAGTACTCAGCTCCTGCCTTGTCTTCTCTGCTGATTCACTGGCACCAGAGTATGCTCCAAATCTAGGGGTAGAAATAGGGACAATTAGTAGTGTTGGAATCAAATATTGCTAAGATGATCCCAAAGCAAATGCAACACTTTCCTCCTATCTGCCTTTGTCTGAGTGCACTATTGCCATGGATCCACCTCATCTAACAAAGGCACAAGAAAAGGATTTCTCACCCCATCTGCTTGGTGATCTTGGCATAACCTGCCCTTCTGGGAAGTTTCATCTTAACCTCTGAGAAGTGGATACCCCTGTGTGGTCTATTGTCCTATCCAGTGATTCAGAATTATTAGCCAAAAACTTATTCTTTGCACCTTTGCTAATATTTTATATTCATACTTTTCATGTGACAACTTTGTATAATTTCCTTTTATCTGTTTGTTGCCTTTCAGTTTTGCTATCTTCTTGCTGTTTAACTATTAAGAGGAGTAAATAGAATCCCAGTGTCCTGTTTTACTTCATTATCTTTACACTTTTTCTTAAGAGAAATTGATTATGTTTTCGATTTTCCTCTGAAGCAAGTCTGCCTGATCTTTTACATATCTTAATCATCTATGCATCTATGTGAGCAGCACATAGCATTGTAAATATTAGTGGCTTTTCTGTCCCACTGTTGATTCATTCCCTGTTCGGTTGCTAGTTGTGGTACATGAAGTAGATGTGTTCAGTCATTTTTCCTTTTTGTCGCATGAGATGGAATGTGGAATCAAGATGGCAGGGACAGAAAAAGGCTGGGGAGGTGCTGTGGAGCACAGCTGGAATTGCTGGGGTATCACTAAGAAGTGACATGGCACTCTCTCCTCCATGTGAGCCATGCTGGGGAAGAGCAGGAGGGATCAACAGGGGAGCTCACAGCCCAGCAGAGCTGGTGAGAATGGGCATTTCTTGGTTTCTGCAACAGCTCGTGGGTGAATGATGGCAGTGACCTTTCCCAGCAGCATCAGGCAAGCCCACAATTATGGCACCCTGTATGAAAAAGTGTGTAGAAAGCAGCTTTTTAGAGCTCCTTCCTAAGCTTCCTACCCAATTTTCTGCTTCCCAGACTTTGCATTTTTCAGGTTTCTGCCATCTGTATTGCCTCAGTCTTTGATTTGTTTTTACTCTCTTTAAAGTTCTTATGTTACTTAGCTTCATATTGTTTACTTTTAAGTGGGAAAGGCTTGAAGATATATATTTATTTGTTCATTTGCAGAAACTTCACCATTATTTAGACCACCTAGAAGGTTAAACCCTGCCAGGGTACTAATGACCCTTCCTGTGACCTTTATTCAAAGGAACATACTGTAAATGAGGATATATAGCGATTTTTTTTCTCTTCTAATGCAGGGAAAGTTAGAAATGACTGAACAAATAAGGCAGTATGGTTGCTTGCTGGCAGACCTTTGGAATGTACTCTGCATTTGCAGCACTTCTTCTTGTCATGCTTTCAGGTTTGTATGGTTGCAAAACGATTGAGATGTTAGCTGGCATATACAAGAATTCTTATGTTGCTTTCATGGTTTTAAAAACCATGATGTAATAATATCTATCTATCTATCTATCTATCTATCTATCTATCTATCTTTTAGCTCAAAACAAAAGGGATTAAAATTATTATCTTTATCCCCAATGATGGGGAACCTGAAGGACAGAGAGGAGATAATCAGTTGCTTCAGTGCATTTCATGGGTCCATGAAGAACCAGAAGCAGGTCTATTGAGTCTTCTAATGTCTTCCTTTTAGTCCATTTTTTTGGGAAGCAAAGATATTGGGGCAAAGCATATTACACAGGTGTCCATCTCTGACTTTGACTCCGGGAGGTGTTTGCTGTCATAGTCCTCAACTGCAAATCAAAATATATGGGACCTACAAGACATTCCCTGGCAAAATGTTATTTTCCAAACGTGGTTTTGAGGCGCTGTCGCTGAACTCAAAATTTGTGTCAAGAGCTCAATGAACCCTTTTCTTTCAGCTTTTAATTTGAAGCTTTGCTGACAGCACTGCTCCATTGATCAGCTTCATGGATCACTGAACTGTGCCCTCACAGAGCATGCTGTGGGAAACTGCTACTAGAGCTCCAAACAGTGACATTACTAGCTCATGACTTGCTACTCTTAAGTAGTGTTCCCAAAGGACCAGGTTACTGGACTGAGTTTTCAGAGCTCTGAATTAATCTCTGGCTTTGCCATTCATTTTTGCAGTGGTCTTAGGCAATTGCTTTTCCCCACAGTCACTTAGTTGATGATCTTTTTACCTTAAAGAAATAATTGTTAGAAGACTTGGTGAGGCTATGGAGATGCTGCAATCCTCAAGTTCCACTCAGATGTCTGAAGCTGGGCTTTTATGCCTTGTTTTTTCTTCCATAATGGGAAGATATCAGCACTCCAATCTGAAACCTCCTAAGCTGGGAGGCTTGATGAATATTCATGCAGTGCTCTGAAGAATAAGTATATAAGAATTTTCCAAATAATAATCACACCTGCTGTCTCTTATTCCAAGCCCCCTTCCTCCCTTGCTCTTTCATTATTTCAAAGTATAGTTTCTCTGTGCCACAGATCTGAGACCATTGCTTGGAATTTCATAATGAATATTTCAGAGTTATGCATGTGCTTTGCTTGAATATAATTAAAATTTTCACCTCTTCTTTTATTTCTCCATGTTCTTCTTGTTCCAGACTTGCAGGCCAGGCTGATACAGTGGGATGCAGTTTCACCATAGCCTGTGAAGTAGCTTTTGTCAGTGTGATTTTGTCAGAATTACACTAGCCACATATGGCCAGGTTTCACCCTGGCACATGCAGCAATCAGTTGGTGGCATTGGTGGGGGAGATGCTTTGGCCTGGTTGAGCTGTTTTACTCTAAAGCATTTCTTCTTTTTCAGCATGGGAAGGTAAAAAGTGAAATCTGAGTAGTTTTAATTAATTCATGCTGCAAATAATCTCTGGCTTGGCTTGAAATCCAATCCTCTTCCTCACTGCTCCTGGACCTAGGTAAGCCGTTTGCCTGCAGGCTAGTGCAAGCCAGGAATGTAGCTCTGGGGGCCCAGCATGGCCTGTGATTGTCCTTCCAGGCTGCACTCCTTGGGTTCAGAATGGAGCATCTCATGCTGAAACTGGGGGTCCCTCTGAGCCTGCATCTCCTGATTTGGCAGCGGCGCAGCATCCTTCTGCTCCATGTCAGGCTAATTAGGTGAGGGGCCCCGGGGGCTGAGAGCATTGCCAGGATGGCTGTCAGCCTCTGACTTCTCGCCAGCCATCTGAGGCACTTTGGCGGTACACATTGAGGAGATGCTGGAAATCGTGAACTCTTACATGGTTCTGCCATCATCATCATCATTACTATTATTTATTAGCATTTGCACATCTGGTCAAGCCATGCTGCAGCACGAGCAGAGGCAGCTCCGTTCTGCCCCATTCACAGAGCAGTGGCCCTGGAATAGCCCTGCAGTGTCAGGGAAACCTGCAAAGTGGTGTAAAATTATTAATGACCTTAAATATTAAAACTATTAATAATGTAATAGTAAACTCTATATGCTTTGAACCATTTCTTCTAATTCTTTAATACAAATATCTTAATAATCTACTATATCAGGTTTTGGACTTTTTAAAGGTTTAAGGGAAACAACTCTTCTTCAAGAAGTTCTTAAGGACTTTTCACTGCTTCCAGGTCACATGATATAGATTCACATTTTAATTACAAAACCCAAAGACAAAAATAGACAACACTGTCAAAAAAGGATAAAATGAGTCACATTATCTTGAGAAAGCCACAGCTTGATTTGCATTTTCAGATGTGCTAAGGGTTAGACTAGCTCAGCAGCCGCTAGCGTTGGGAGAACTTTGCCATTAATGGGAATTGTTAGAGAAATGCTGTTTGGATCTGAGATTTTGTCTCAAACACTCAGCGTTACTCATTCAACATGGATATATTTGGTATATAGGGTGAATTTGATGTTGTAACACAAAAACGATGTTGACACCAAATTTGTGGATTTAGAGAACTGCAGAACATGAAAATTTCCCCATCTTTTGCTAGTGTCCCCAGGAGGGACAGGTGCTTGTGCTTTAGGGTGTGCATGGAACTGCTCCAGTGTGTGGTGTGGATGGGACGCCTTGATGTGTCCTCTCTCTCCTTGTCAGGAAATTGGACACAGAGGACCACCTGATTCTTTCATACTGCTGTCTCTCACTATTGCCTGATCCTTGGATAAACAGACTGAGTTTAGGACTACAGCCCCATGAAGCTCCATGGAGCATTAGTTCAGGTATAAGTAGATCTGTGGTGGTGTAGTACCACAAAGTTACTGTAGCATAACTAGGTATTGCACCTAAAACCTGTATCAGTCCCTGGCTCCAGTCCATCCTGTGGCTGCACAAGCAGATGTGCCAGCCCAGAGAAGAGGCAGGAATGAGAGTCTAGGTTTGGGAAGGGTGGGCACGGCTGCTCCTTTTGGTGGCAGCGCTGAGTCATGTCTCAGGAAGGTCTTTGTGGTACTAACCCTGCCTCAGTTTCCCATCTGTAAACTGAGGAGAGTGCTACTTCGTAACTCAGAAAGGAGATAGGAAAATGAAATAGTCTACAGTGCCTTGAGAATGTAAATTACTTTCTAAAAGACACATATTTGCTTTCCTTCTTCTCTCATTTGAAAAAATGCAGTTTGTTATTATAATATATA
>NW_009926991.1:0-7180 GCF_000696875.1 Nestor notabilis | reverse complement strand
CCGGCTGGGCTTGAACCACGACACCTTCCCACACACCAAGGCAACAGGCAGTGCAACACCAAGTCAGAGTAAATGAGGATGCAACTGTCCTGTGCCACTCACTGTTCAGTAGCCAGTCCATATACGAATGCTATAGAGATGTCTAATATAATTCAGAGCAATTAAGGTCTCATAGTTCTGGCCTGATATGTTACACCTGGCTTCTATGCTAATTTATTAACAGTAAACTTAAGAGCTATGGACATGATTTTAGTTATTGTTAACTACTTTCCTCAGTACGACAATCACTATAGGAGATTATTGAGTTGGAAATGACATGGGAAAAGGAACAAGAGGAAACAAAGTAGGTCAACAAAATAAATATACAGGATACTAATGTTATTTTTTAAAATACTCTCAGCTTGCTGGTAGTTTTTCAGAGGGTGGGTTAATTATTTAATCATATACGATTTTTGTTTTCTTTTTTTTTTAATTCAATTAGAATATTGAAGTCATGTATTAGCCCTTTTCAAGTAAGTGATGAACTTTCATTGACCTCAATACTAAGAGAAAAAGGAATAGTAATACTCAATTGTACCACTTATTTTATTAATGCTGACCCCAACTTTAGTAAAATCCTAAAGCCAGTAGCATATTATTGCAAATATGCTCAAAATTTAAGGAACAATGAACTTTAAATTACATAAACATGAAAAAAAGAGCAGAGGGGTTTGCTAACATTCTCAAATATTTACTGCTTTTCTTCCTCCTACTGGCTATTTATTTTTCCATGATCAAATAGTAAGCTCCTAGGGACAAGCAAAGTGCTTATTTCAGTGCCTGGAAATCATATAACACGTTGTATAGGCTATTGTTAATAAATACTAAAGCCCATTATGGGAAGATGAATCCTGCCATTGCATTGTGTCTTTCTATTTTAGCTATTCGAGGAATGCATATGCTTTATTTTTATTTTCTGCATATGCTTATATAAAGCTAGAGAACCCAACCATGTATATATATGTGTCCACGTCAAGGGCTGAACATGTAATAAGGCTGATAGGCTCATTTTCTAGTATGATGGCTGCAATGAAGTAAATTCTGTGCCTAGTAAATAAGGGGGAAGGCAGGGAGCTGCCAATTTAAATATACTCCTCCTCTTTAACACCTTGAACTCCCAAGAAAAGGTCTTTCTCTGTGTCATAAATCATTGAGAAATGAAGAATAATTGTCTACTTCTTAATTGTCTTCTATTATTGAAACATTTGGAATTTTAAGATAAAGATGTAGAGTTTGTACTGGAAAAAAAAATGTTTCCTTTCTGAAAATGTGAGCTTATTGTTATAAATGCAAAGCAAATGACCTAATGTTAATGTATTTTAGCGCTATTTTAGTGCTGCCTATTCAAATTGTGCTAGAAAATAGACTTCATTTATGTAAAAAAATCATGATTTTGTGCATTATTTTATTAAACTTAAACGTTAATTAAATTTAGAAATACTTTCTATCTATACAGCATTTGAAAACAAAATTCTACCACATTACTGTAATAATACAAAGGAACAGTTCTGAGGCCGTTGAAAGCTTATACTCTTTTTACTTTTTCTAGATGTGTTCCATAAATAAAAAGAATATACTGCAAGCGATTACAACCCAGCGAGGAATACCATCTCTGTGTAACTCAGTTTCAGTATTCTTGTAGGACAAAGAGAATAGCTTAGCAGAGATCAGTTTTATTTTTGCTTTTACTTCAGTAGCAAAACAGAACTTGAAACATGAAATTGCAATGCAGGCTACCGAGATCAGAGAGAACTCCCTACTTCCAAACTAGCCAAGACTATTTGTAAAAAAATAATGTGTTACATAAAAGTAATCTTATCTTTCAAGAAAACCTTAATGGGCTACTGTATAAAGGTAGAGGAATAGCACCCTGTTTGCAAAATGAGTGACCTTGATAACAGAATTCCTGAAAGTGACTTTCATGATGAAGCTAATCTTAGATAAGCAAACTAGGGTTTGTACCTCTCTTCCCCTCTCCCCCTACTGCCCCTGAACTGTATTCACATGCTAAATTTATACAGAGAGAACTATCAGTTCACAGTTCAAACATAATTCATATCACAAATATTATGTGAATTCAAGGGAAGAGCTGTCACAGTACAGCAATCCTTCATACCATGTAGTCTTGGTATGAAGAACAACTAGTTAAAACAAACCTGGCACATGAGGGGATTCTGGTAAAGAGAAAAAAATGTCTGCAAAACCTATAACTAGTCATACATAATTCTTGACCTGCTGCTATTGAAGAGGGGAGAAAACCCCCTACAGCTCTAATATGATAAAAACTGCAAATATGAGAATGTAGAGGTCATTAATCAATCTGCACCACTGGCTCTAAGCCAGTGGTGGGGAACAGGAAAAGAAAGCTGACTATTAGGAAAGAAAATACTAACTTTCCATCTTACATATCCTCAGTATAATTAAAATACCTGAAAATTTGGGGAATCTACAACCATTTCTCATCCCTCCTTATAATTTGCCTTTGTAAGGAAGACCCAGTCAGCCTATGACTTTGGACAACCCCTGTTACCAGCAGCTGTACACTCTAGTAAGGCTCAACACTTCTTAGTGTTAAGATTTTCCACAGACACAGAAATAATAGTTTTTTAACCTGCACGTAAGGCAGTCTGAAGGTGTGTAAGTAAGTGAGCTACCTAAATCATATTGTCAGTCTCCATTTTCTGGGGGGGTGGGGGGGGGAAGATTACATCAACTCTGAGAATATATGTATGCACCAATGTTGTCTTGTAAGGTATATGATCTAGTGGGATAGAGATGCATATTCTGGAGGAATAGGACTTTAGACTTAACATTTTTGAGTCTGTCTTGTCTCACAAAACATCATTGAACCATGGTAGGCATCATTCACCTGCATATTCTGGAGGAATAGGACTTTAGACTTCATGTTTTTGAGTCTGTCTTGTCTCACAAAACGTCATTGAACCATGGTAGGCATTATTCACCCCATTCTTTTGATTTAAACAGGATCTGTCCATATTTTATTTGTTATCTTGGTTAAAAATCAGATAAGAAAAATTAAAATTATATGTGGCTATTTTCTAAACTATCTTGGGGGAAGACAGTGATGCCTCTTCAATAGCCCTCTAAAACCTGTACAGCCACCACAGGTAAGGTTAAGATAATTTTAGACTTAAGTTTTCAACAAAACAGTTTTCTTTCATGCTGCTAATAAAAAAGCCAGATTATATGGGACCTTTCTCCTTTTCTGTCCTGCATATACAGGAAAAATAAAAATGAAAAATGTATACACCTAAAATCCAACCTATGTCCAAACAGAAAGTCCCAAATTTCTTCTCAAAATTCTTTGGGCTATGGGGGACTATTACTTACTTCGTGTCCATCTAACAAGACAAACTGATATCTGATTGCATATTCCCCTTGCATGCAACAACGTGTGGTCACTTAAGAAAAGACAAAAAATCAAAAAATAATTTTACATCCACCAGTCACATTTACCTGTGAATATATTTCTCCACTGCTTCAATAATACTTAAATTAATTCATTATAAAAGAGGATTTATCACCATATTTATAATTTTATACTTTGTGACTGCCCAATAACATTTGAGTAATCTTCTCTATATGTACCCACCTTCCCTGTTCCAAACACTATTGCTGACCTTAATGTCATACAGTATTATCTGCTCAGCAAATTACATCAATAGTCTCATTGTATTTTTTAGCACATGAGCTTATCAGGAAAAGTCAGGAAGAGAAAAATTCACAGTTCTTTGGAAAAGAAATTGAAGTAATAAAGCAATGATAGTGTTATTAACAAGTCTAAGTACGAATACAGTTACATTAACAGCAGGAACCAGAGCTGCTTGTTGGTTCTTTAAACAGTGTCTTATTAGAGTCCCAAATGCTGGTAAGTCAGCCAAGCTTTTCTCCTTGCTCTCTGTTCCCACTCTTATTTCACCACAGCTCCCAGTGTCAGGAACATGAGAATTTGCACAAATTCAACTTCTTGCTATTAGGCATTTCATTTATGACTCAGAAGCATGAAATTATCATACACAGGGACAAACTAAAGCTGACATTCTTATACTAAAGAAACAAAAACTTTCTTCCTCCCCTGCTGGGAGTATCTGCTTCAGCACTACCTTGCACAAATTAAAGGCTGATACAGAGCACTAGCAAGGTTGGTAAATGAGACAAGCAGACATGTATGTGCCTCATATAGGCTTCTAGTTTTTTCTCATCCTGAGTAAAAGAAATCAAAATATTCTTATGGACTGCCTTATTTGAGAAAGTCTGCCATGCAAAGAAGGTTTATGATGGTATGTAAACCTTTAACTCTTACCAAAATGGAAAAGACCAACAATTTGAGCCATACACCTTGTTTTTGAGTTAATCCTGAATGAGACAAATGGCAAACCTTGACTTTGTTGCACTACTGTAGTGTGTAATCCTATAATAGGGATAAACTGATATGTGCCTGTTAGCGTCTAGTACTTATATTGGAATTGGTCTTGCTGGGTACACCTCACTGGGAAAAATGGTGAAGATGGATCAAACTGAGCACATGGAAATTGGAGGAAGGGAGGCCATATTACAGAAGTTCACGATTACAAGTTATGATTACAATGCAGTTAGCATTTGACTGTTGCAGCTCATGTTAGACCATACCTAGCATCAATTTAGTTCAAGTACTGAATTTGCACATGTGACAGCAGAATGCCTGGGGCAGATTAGGAGCTGCTGTATAGCACAGAGCTTCCAGATAAGCCTTCTGCCAAGGAGGAGGAGGAGGAAGAGATGATCTGCCTGTGTGATTTGTCACATGAATTCATCCATAATACTCTTTCAGTCCCAGGTGGAAGGCGTACCACCACCACTTCAGCCTGGAAAAGTAATTCTGGGTTTCCCAGCTGTCAAATGCTTTGCTGCAACCAGAAGACGTCTTCCCCAGGAGAAGGCAGAGCTTTTGGAAAGCTTGGCTGGCAGACGGAGCTGGCCCATGGGAGTGAGGCAGGATCTCTATATATAGCATCTTTTCTGAAGTACTTTTTGTTATTTTATACCTTCTAGATGTAACTAGCTTCAGGCATCAGTGAAGTGCCTGGCAGAGAATAGCTATATAGCTTTAGGATTCTATAGCTCTAAGTGTATTATTACCTCGAGAGGGCGCAATCCGCTGAAAGAACAGAAAAATAGGGCTGAAGGAGTGTCGGTCTGTGTGAACTCACGTATGCACAGAAGCAAAAAAAGTATTGCTGAACCATCCCACGGCCCTATCTTCATCAGCTCCCTCATTAAGAAATACGTTTTAAACAAAAAAGTCTGAGTTTTCAGGGCTTAAATAGACAGCCAGCCTCCTCCCCAGATTAAATGCTTTAGTGAGTCTGTAAACACAATGCAAAATACAATTTTTTCTTCCATAGGAAAATTAATAATTTCCAGAAGTTATGATTATTTAACATGTGAAATGTACACATAAACACACACAAAGAGCAGGATATAACTATTGGTAAATGTGGACTTTTTGATAAGTGACCTTTGTAATCCCACATCAAAGATATGTCCTGGATATTAAGTTCATACCACACCTAATTCCACCCAGAGTCTCAATTTCATAGTTCGATATTTTTCATTTATTTCAGGTTTTCATGGTTTGTTTGTACAATGCTAGAAAGCCATTTAAGTTATTCTTCATGCTACAGTTCTCATTTTGGTATTCATGAAAAACTTCTTTTCCAAACAAACAGCAAAACCCCAAAATCCTAATTTGTTTTTTGCCCCTCCAGGGTGTGAAGAGGAAGAGCTCTAAAACGAAGCATTTGCAACTCAGAAAAGCTCACATCTGTAGAAGCATATAAACCGAAGGGAGAAAACATCTTCTGTTAAGTCAGGACAGATCTGTTTTGTATTCTAGCCATTTAAATAGAATAGGATTATGCTTCAGCACTAAATAAGTGGTAAAGTAATACTTAGTAAAGTATATATTATCTTCATAAATATAATCTTATAATCAGATGTAGCAGCATCTTAAACAAATGCATTCCTCAACAGGTGATGTTATACCATGTAAAACAGGGGAATAATTTCACAGGACTTTCATACATTTATAGTGCTTTTACCTTGCTCCTGAGACATAGCATTGTTTGGACATTAGAAGAGTATTAAGCCCAAAGTTGCAAAATGCAGTTTGTATCCTGTTTCAGTGTTGTCTGTTATGTTCTTCATACTTTGGTTTACAATCTCCTTGTGATAGATGTGAAGAAAAAAAAAAAAAAGAATGAAAAAAATTCCTAATGACAGAGCACAGTTTAAACTTCTCCTTATTCAGCTGCTACACATTTGCTTCTATTTAAGCAGCAAATTTTTTTCAGTGTCAAGGCTGAGCATGAAAAATGCAAGGCAGACCATGGGTAACCACACATATGCAAGGAATATTTTCCAAATAAAACCTGGAGGGTACTGTTGAGGCATAGTTTTTGCAATTCACTTAAGTATATAAAAAATGTGTTATGTCTTCACAACTGCTGCCTTTGACTCCACAGGACCATGGACACATTTCCAGAGAAAAATTACGTACATTAAGTATCTTCAGTAAATTTGTCATCAAACATTGAACTGGTTCACAGCAATGACACTGTAGCAGTATCTGCTGATTTGCCTTTTCATGACAAATGTTATTCATCCAACTGACACCTTACACAAGATTATCTCTTCTCATTAAGCACAAAGCAAACTTAATACATTGGCATGTCTTGTACATTTTGTGTTAGTGCAAAAGAATGTATCTCAACGAATTAAATAAGAAAACTTGCACATTTGAAACTTTTAAAAAGAAATCTTAGAATGCTGTGTGAAAAATACCAAGCTCACCTCAGGAACGTCTAGAATCCTTGCCTTATTATGTATGGCACACAGTGGCCACAGCTTTCTGGTTTAATATATTCAGGTGACAAAGTATCAAAGTGCCTTAAATGTGTCCAGTTTGAGGTTGCCTGTGGAAACTTCAGCCACTGTGTAAAAGAAAAAGAAATAAAAAAGGAAAAACAAACAAACACTAAAAACCAAACTGCAAACCTGCAATAATCCATTCTGCATATCCACATACATGTAATTTACAAAGTTCTTGTTTAATCCACGGGACCTGATGAAATCCATCCAT
>NW_009926990.1:0-525 GCF_000696875.1 Nestor notabilis | reverse complement strand
TGGTACTTGGTTGCCAGCTGGGGTTAAACCAGGACAGCACTGTATAATTTACTAGAAAGAAAATTAATTCTATCCCAGCTGAAACCAGGACAATCCACCACTTTCTCCCAGAGAGATTATTCCAGTGGCTGATTGTTCTCATTGTGAAAAATTTTCCTTTTGTGTCCAATTGGAATGTCCTCAGGATTAACTTGCACCTATTACCCCTTGTCTTGTTCATGTGATTCCTTGCGAAAAGGAGGTCTCCATCTTCTTTGTAGCCACCCTTTAAATACTGGAACATGGCGATAGTTCTCCCCTAAGCCTTCTTTTCTCAAGGCTGAACAAAGTCAACTGCCCCAACTTTTTCTCATACAGCAGGCTTCCCAGTCCTTTGGTCATCTTTGTGGCCCTTCTCTGGACCCTCTCCAGCCTGTCCAAATCTCTTCTTTTTTTTATAGCGGGGACAAAAACTGAACAGTGTTCCAGGTGTGACCTGACCAGCTCTGAGTAGCGTGGGATAATGACATCTTTATCTCTGCTGGT
>NW_009926989.1:25606-25827 GCF_000696875.1 Nestor notabilis | reverse complement strand
CTTGTAGCTTTGCTTTTTTTTGTTCTCTCCTCCCCCTTCTCTCTCGTTCCTACTGAGGATACGTTTCGCTTGCCAAGTTTGTAGTGACACCTCTCAGATTCCCCTGCTCCTCCCTGTTTTTTGGATCTATTACAGCGCCCGTTTGTACATAGACATACTGGGGTTTTGGTTCTTTTTTTTTTTCTTTTTTTTTTCTTCCCCCCCCCCCCCCCCCAAAAAAT
>NW_009926989.1:6240-25584 GCF_000696875.1 Nestor notabilis | reverse complement strand
GGGAAGCTAATGGATACTGAGAAGGACGATCCTAAAAATCTTCTTTTGAATCTGTAAAGGAGGTGTACGAAGAAATTCTTAAATTCAGACATCAATTTAGCTTCATACTAAGCACCTCGAAGTATTTATGATTGCAGAGCAGGTGCAAGCGAGGATTAGTAATAAGGTAAGGGAGCTATTTCCATCTTTGAAGCAGAGATATTTGCTCAGGGTTGTCAGCAGCTTCTTTTTTTTTTTTTTTTTTTTTTTTTTTTCCCCCCATAGAATTTGGACTGATTTATTTGCATTTTCTGTGCAGTTCTCCCGTCCTTCTGAGCCTTTTCTAATACGCCTCCTTGCTTTTCATCACTAAAATATACATTCCTTCTCCCTGCCTGCTCTGTATTTGGGAGTTTCTTTGCTATGCACATGTTTTGGCTGTTATTTGGTAACTGTTAGGAAATACCAGTCCTCTGTTTAAAATTATTTCTTATCTTGCACTACTTACTCCACCCAGCAGGATTGCTGAAAAACTGGAAGACACAAGCTTTTTAAATTATTATTACTATTTGCATTAAAAAAAGGAGGGAGAAGTAGTTAAAATTCCCCCAGGGAAAACAGGGCAGTGGTTGGGGGTGGGGATAACAATCAGGTTCTCCTTCTAAAAGCAAATTAATCCTTCCCCTTCCCTTCTCCTCCCCCCTTCCATCTCACACCCACCACCGCCACACACCCCCCCACCCCATTCTGTTGCTTTCCTAATTCTTTGTCTTATCAGCTCCATTTTGGGATATAAATGACAGGAGCAAGGATATCAATTACCAGCTAACTGCGTGCAAGTCCATGTTTTGTGGGATTTAATGATTTCTCTTGTTTTGAAAAAGCTCTTGTGACGCTAACAGTGAAGAACTCCATAAATCATATAAATGAATTGTGTTCCAGTAAAGGCAATTTTTAGTCTTTTGCTGTGTATCACCTCATCCTGATAATTAATTGCGCTACCAGTTGTGAACATGTTGGTGGTAATAAAAGTGCCATTACTAAAAAGTGGCTTTTCTTGATATGGGTCCCATGTTTACTGAACTCCTACAGTGTGCCTTAGCTGTAGCCAACCACTGTTCTCTTGAAATTCACGAATGGATCAGATGATTGTGAAGTGAGAGTGAACACAGCGCGTGAACATACCTGTTTGGTGTGATGACACATCCTCCAGTGCAGAAAAGAGTGAAAGCCCATGAAACGGGCTGCTCCGGTGACTTAGGTTGAAAGTGGGAGGTAATCATCACTTAGGCCTTCTGATGTTTTGGGTTTTTTGTTTGTTGCTTGCTTGTTTTCGTTGTGGTTTGTTTGTTTGTTTGTTTGGTGTTTTTTTTTTTCTTTTTTGTGGTTTGCAGTTTGGGTTTTTTTCCTTTGGTGGTTTTGTCTTTTTTTTTTTTTTTCCAAAATCATGGTGATTGTATCATTAGCTTTTTAAATCCTCTTGAAAACAAGCAGGTGCTGAGGAGTTCTGTCCTTCAGCAGAATGTAACAGTGTTCCTGTGGTGCTGAGAGGAAAGCTTCTCTGTTGCTTTATTTCCACCTTCTTCTGTATTCATGAAGGTATTTTTTGATCCATTATTTACAGTCAGGATGTACTGAAAAGGCTGGAATAAAATAATGCTGTTCTTATGGAGGGAAACATGCTGTGAGGCAAGGAATCAAGTTTGACTGTTTTATGAGAACAGTTAAGCCACAGGGCTTACATTTCCTTGAGTTTTCTTTCTGCTGCCTTTGACAATCTTTAACGTGGTCTACAACTGCTGATGTAACATACACCTGTATGTTTGTGTATCATCTGTCTAGCTCACTATGTGTTCAGCTGGAGCTCCATTATGCTGCCAATAAATCATTAACTGCAAAGTTATTAACCAGCATTTGAACAGGTGCAGGTTCAGTTCACCATACCATTAATTAGGCCAATAGTTGCTGAACATAATACCATTATATAGATATGCTGAGTCCTTCAAGAATTGTTACCATACTTTTATTTTTTTTAAATGCCTACATGCAAAATCTGCTAAGATTGAACTTCCTACAGCCACTAAGTAGGCATTTGAGTACGGTTAATGGAACCCAAATCTAAGAAGTTATTTCATAAAATGCATGTAGATTTTAGTGCATTCTTTGAGCCCCACTGGATCTCAGCTCAGAGATGTTGATTTCAATCCTACTGTCCTTATTCAAGCAAAAATTTCCATAGACCTCATGAATTTATATATATAGTTATTTTCAGTTAGAATTTGTACACTGCAATCAGACGATTTAGATGGTGACTTTGATGCCAATATTAGTTTTTAAAGTTAATTTGTCAGTGTTAGGAAGTTCGTTGTTTTATCTCTGTAAACTGGAAAGGGTCGAAGAGTGTTTCCTGTTGTGCCATCAGTACAACCACTGTCATTCCTTTGTGGCTGAAGAACAGTTACTCAATGAGGACTGACTTAGGTTTGAGCTTTTAAAATGTCTTTCTTCTGAACATCAAGAACTTTTAGGATACTCCCTTCAGACTCACTAGAAGGGTTATCTGCATCCCTTGTTACTGTTCATTATGTTTTATATTGTGTGTGCATTTGAGCATAATCTAGTTCTTGAATTGACGGGTCATTGCTTGAGTGAATCTCTTGTTTGTTTATTTATTTTCCTATTTGAAGATGGTTGCCTCCATATGCTTTTGTAATGATAATTCCTTAACCAGCAATGAGTTGCAAGCAAATGCTCGAATTCATGAGTCAACATAGTGATTCATGCCTGGGTAGAAAATATTACTGACCAAAGGTGTGTGGCAAATTAAATCTCCAACCCTAATTTCTGGTAGAGGTACAATACATTTCTCATTTAGTTCTTGTCAAATTAGCTTTTTGTGATTTCTTTTTTTTCAGATGATAAACATTATTATGAGACTCATATTTTAATGTGCAGGATGGGAGTCTATATTACTGCTTGATCCCATTCCAACTTAAAATCTCACAGTGCTTTTCAGTAGTGAGCAGCTATCAATATCGTAATTTTTACTGATGGGAAAAGTACCTGAAACAGGTGAGTAATCTGAGCTTGTGTAGCGATTCAGCAGCATCAATAGCAGACCAAAGGCTTTTGTTGCTCAGTTCCAGGCTGTGGCCACTAGATGGGTACAAAACTTCTGCAAGAGTTGCAAATGTTTCTGAGGAAGAAAAGCAAATACTTAAAGAAACAAAATGTTTGCTACCTGGCAGAAATAAGCCTAACTGGCAGAAACAGAAGTGTGGATAACAACCTTTTACCTACTCTTGACAGTTCATACAAGTTCCATAAATGGTACAGGATGTCAAATGTATTGCACATTTAATGGTTTGGAAGATGCTGGGGCCATCAGTGATGAGTTCTCCACCATATGAAGCAGCAGGACACTCTTGGGCACCTGCTCACTGTCAAGTCTGCTATCCTGCTGTCTGTGTGTTGTGATTTAACCCCAGCTGGCAACCAAGTGCCATGCAGCCACTTGCTCCCCCAGCCCGAGTGGATGGGGAGGAGAATCAGAAAAAAAAAAGTTGTGGGTTGAGATAAGAACAGGTTAGAAATTGAAATAAAGTAGAATATAATACTAGCATAATGATAATAACAACAACAATAATTGTAATGAAAAGGAGAGAGAGAAATAAAACGCAAGAAAAAAACACCAAAACCAAGTGATGCACAACGTAGTTGCTTACCACCCACTGACCGATACCCAGCCCAACCCGAGCAGCTATCTGCCCTTCCAGGTAACTCCCCTCAGTTTATATACTGGGCATGACGTGCTGTGGTATGGGATACCCCTTTGGCTAGTTTGGGTCAGGTGTCCTGTCTCTGCTTCCTCCTGGCTTCCCGTGCCCCTCCTTGCTGGCAGAGCATGAGAGACAGAAAAGTCCTTGATAAGAGTAAGTGCTACTTAGCAACAACTAAAACATTGTGTGTTATCAGCGTTGTTCTCAAACTATAGCCAAAACACAACACTGTGCCAGCTACTAAGAAAAAAACTATATCCCAGCTAAAACCAGGACACCATGAGATCCGTGCTGTGATGCACACCTCCATTTGCAAGAGCAGGAGGTTCAGAGCACCCAAGTGTAATATGTGGACAAATTTTGTTATTTTACACTCTTGCAGTGTCATCGCAGTCAGAAGACTGAGCTCAAGAAAGTATGCTGAAGTTGTGACCATATAGATTAGTATTCATATTTATTTAGAAATGGCAGAACTAATGAAAGATGATTTCCCAAAGATTTGTCTTGTAGAGTGAAACTCTTCTCCAGTTGAAACACTGATGAGAGCTGTTGCTGTTCATCTTTCTGATGTACAGTAATATATTGCAGTTTTTCTTTTTTTTTTTCTATTGAGATACGTAATCAGATTCTTGCAGAGCTCCTCATATCTGTTTTGTCACTTACTTTCAGCAAATTTGCATGTTCCTCAGATAGTTTGGGCTGAAATCACCAACCGATTAAAATACTGGTAGAAGTGAAGACCAAGCATAGTTGTGTAGGTCTTGCTGCTTTAGAAGACCAGAGTAAAACTAAACCCTTGTATAGGTCATGTACTTTCTTATGTGACAAGGTGGTAAACTAGATGGATGTCTCACTTTGCAGCTTTTCAGTGAACAGGGTAAGAGCTTACTGTTTCTGACAGCTAGAGAGATTTCTCCTTGGTTCCATGTACTGGTGGTCCAAGCTTTAGGTATGAACATTTGTCTGTGGACATCCATGTGGAGGAGAGGAGTAATTGCCAGAAATCGGTTGTGTATCCAAATGGTTAAGATTATGGTTTTGTCATAAATAGGATTAAGGTTTCACAAGAGACCAGTTTTAGTTATGGAAATGATCACATTATTGTGGTACCAGATGTCAGGTTGATTTCTGCAACTTCCTAGGACATGGCAACACATGTGCATGAGTTTTGTGTGCTGCTTTTTTTAAGTATGCGTCTGACTCAAGGTATATTTCTAAAATTAATTTTTGTAGTAATTTTATCAATGTGAATGCTTTGAAACAAATGCCACCATTTCCAGCAGAGAAAAAAGGACTGTGCTTCAGGAGAGAGACTGTGTTTTGAGGGAGAATTTCAGCTAATTTTCGCTGTGGAGGAAGAGGCTGGACAAGCCACCTGCACAGTAGGAAAAGGAGCATAGAAAAGATGAGGGGGCTGAAATTAGGAAAAAAGATGCTAGAAAGATGATGTATCAGAAAAGATGATACATTGACTTTAGTGATGATAAATTGCTACTAATTGAGCATAATAAATGCCTCATTATCTGTAAAGCTGTGTTGCAAACACAAGTAGCCATGTTCAATACCAAAATACTGCTGTGAAAATGCAGTTCAAAGTCCACCTGAATCTGTCCAGCTCAGTGGAGCTGCACTGCTTTCCAACGGGGCTAAAGCAGTGGAAAGCCGTATTTTACTTTTTAGGCATCTTTATTGTTGTTGGTAAAGTGAGAACACAGGATTTCTAATGTGACTTTATATTACACAAGAAGAAAGTAGAAGGACTTGATCGGCTCTATTGTTAATCAGTTTGCTAACTTCATATACTGAGAGGACCAATTTCATATACTATGTAGAGGGGAGAAGCACAGGGAAAGGAAATCACTTTGATTTGTGCATTTCAGTAAAATAATGTAAGCCCAGCAATAAGATGTTTTCCAGAGCCTTAGTAACAGAGTTGCCATTAGCATAAAATTTCCAAGGACTGGGATAAATAAATACCAGATGCTCTTATTTATTTATTTAGGATTTGATCCATTTCCTATTGAGGGGAACTTTATTATTCAGAGGAAGGAAGAGGGGGAGGGTGTATTGTTCCTCTGAAGTGGATGGGAGACTTTCTATCCCATTTGCCAAAAAATAGCACGGGGGGTGGGGGTGAGGAAGTGTGGTGTCTGAATTTTGAGATAGAAATTTTAAATAGAAGTTTTTTTTAATGTTTATATTGTTATGTGCCAACAATTGGTGAACGTTCATTTTAAGGAAGTAGGAATACACTTACGGGTATTTATTTTTGACTTCTGTCTTTTCTTTTGTTTGACAATTACTCAGAATTGGCTTGCCTGTTATTTTCAATAAAGTGTCACCTCCAGCTGAGGTATATTTGACTGAATTATCTCCCCCCAGCTCCTGAGCTCAGAAAAATTGGGACTGGCTCCAATTAAGCATACTTGTTGGACAGATAAAAATAAAATCAGATGAAGTTTTACTGAAAGCCATAGCCAAGTATCAATTTATATTGCATTAAAAAAAAAATCAGATGTTAAGTTGTAGACGAGCTGAATGCTTAGGTTTTACTCATTATTGTTTGTATTCTTCAGGCAACCAGAATGTTAAAATTATCACCTGCTTGTGCAAGACACTGTACAAATAAATGTCCCAAGGAATTTAAGCTTCACTCTGCTTTGAGTTCTTATCTCATGATTTACCACATTTGCACTGAGTTCGTGTGTTCACAACATGTGAAAGTACTGTAAATCATGGAAGAACTAAAATGCAGTGTGAAAGTAGACTGGTTGGAAAAATAAATTCAGTGTGCTGAGTGAAATAAGCATTAGATGCACTTTTGAAAGGAAGATTATCGATCAATTTGAGAACTTTTCTTGTCTTTGGTAAACTCAGTTAAAAAATGTGCATGCATATATAGATATATACACACACACTACGCTGTATGATAGTGCAAATACATGAATGCAATTGTGTGGTCTGATTCAAACTTCAGTGTAAATACATGGAGATTGAAGCAATGTTGTTGGAAATAATATGTACAAAAATGTATATGCAGTTAGTAATTATGAAGAAATAGCATTTATTTTAATTGGATAGTGACTTAGTCAACTTTCATGCCTTTAATGAATTAATGAAAGATGCATAGTTAACACTACTTTTTTTCCTGCTATTTAATTTGCTTATTTTAAAAGAAATCCAAATATAAAATGTATAGATTGACTTTTAGCCTATGTTTGCCATGTTTTAGCCTGTGTAGAGATGTACCATTTGGCAAGTGAAGGGAAACATTACTTTAAAGTGGCCATTAAAGAAAAAGAGATGTTCTGTCATTTTGGAACATTTTCTCCAAGTACATTTAAGAACAGAATGTTTTTAGAAAATGCAAAACATAATGATTTCATTGCTCTTCATTCACATCCACCATTTTGTACTCTTTCATCTCTCATGTTTTTGCAAGTTGTTGCTGAGGTCAAAGTTGACTCTAAAGTTTCTGTATTTCAGTGAGTTTGCTGGAGTAATGAGGAGCAAGATCACTACCTAAACATAAATCTTGTAGCATTTGGAATTTTAATGATGGAGAAGACCTTAAAAGAGTGCCGGAGTTTTCCTTTCTGACAGTTTAGCAACATTTTACCTTGCCTTTGTTCTGGTCCCCATTGTCATAATGAGTAACTTTTTTTCTCCCTCTCCCTCTTTCCCCACCCTGTTTATCCCCTCACTTCACAAGAATTGTGCAGTGTCTCATTGCCATTGACTAGGGTACTAAGAGAGAGGAGAGCCAATGTGATAGTTTTCCCTTTGCTTTTCCCATATTCACTCTTCACCCAGCTGCTAGGCCCATGAGGCAGCAATTACGCTGTGCCAGATTTTTCCAGCACACCTGTATCTAAGGTCTCAGCTGCCACATGTCCATGAGAAAGAAACACTAGGGGCACTTTCAGTCTCATGCCTTTGCTTGGCACTTATATTAAAATATATTCTGGTACTCAATCTATTTTGTTTTCCCATCCATAATTTGAACTACTACCCTGAGATGCTGTGAGGATTAATGAATGCTTGGAAAGCTCGCTGCAGTTGGAAAAAAATACAGTGCTGCCTCTTCAGATCATTATGTATAACACTGCATAGTTCAAAAGTTATGAGAATTGCATAAAGGCTCTGACAGATGAAGCAAGAAAATATTAAACCTCCTATTAATGGGAGAGCCATAGGTCTTTCTTCATCTGCCATCCATTCTTGGTGTGGAGACCAGCAGTGCAATGAATGATCTTGTTCTTCTGAGCCTTCTCTTTGTAACGGCTTTTGAAAATTATGAGAGTATGAGACAGGGAACTCTTCTTGGACCCTGATGGATGCTGTTCTGCTTTTGTGAAACAGCAGCATGTAATCCTTTTCAAGTATGTTTCTTCCAAAATAACAAAGCATCACTATGTGTATGGACCTGGCCATTCCTAAAATAATTGTTTCTTAAAAAGAAGTGGAATGCTTATTATAAACTCAGATGGTATTTGTGAAAGAAATCGGCATTTATGATGAGAAGTTAGAATACAGTTTTGATTTCTAATACTTTTTACAAGTATCCAAAATTTCATTTTCTCCTTAGATGTAAACATATTTCCCTAGGTACAAATTTATTTGCAACATTTTTGCACATTTTAAAAATAGATTTGAATAACTAGGAAAATGTAACAAAAGTTGTGACACATCTTTAACTACCATAGAACTGTGTTGAAAACATATATTATGCCAACTACTACACCTCTTGTTCATATTTTATATGGGGTTGGGTAACCTGTCAGAAATTCAGAGAAACAGTAATTATGATTATACAGTGGCTTGGTGACAGAAAACAACGAGTGAAATTGTAGTAGAACTAAAAAATATGTAAACACCAAGATTCAGAATCTTGACCCAAAAGTTGTGCTTGGTGTTAGTGAAGCAAGCTACTTGACATTCAGCTGATAATATACTTGAGCTCCCATTTTGCAATTCCACTTTAATTCGGAAAATATTTAATATTTCAGAAATGCAAGCCGATTCTTAATCAAAGGAGTGGGGAAATGTGTAAATGCTAGCAAAAAATCCTGTCTTAACTTTGGTTATCTGTAAATAAGATACCATGTGATGATACCATATTGAGTAGTGTAGACTATGAAGCCCAGTCTTGCATAATCCTGAATTTCCATAATTGGGTCCTAAACTGAAATACGGAGAGCAAGATCTGTAAACCTGAGGAGTCTCATTGGTGTCAGCACCAGAGGGAGCTGCTTGGCCATGTAACAGCTTTAAGGCTGGAGAGAACCAACGAAAGGGGACCAAAATGGCAATACAAAAAAAAAAAAAAAAAAAGGTAACCTGTTGAACACTGTCCATGCATGAAAAATAATACTTGAAAGTTGAAGTTATGTTTGTTTTGTTGATCTGTTGGCCAAATCTGACGTTTTCCTGTAGTGAATCTAGTAAATTGGGTAAATGATCTGGCTGAAAAGTAGACATGCTAAATACATTTCTAAAAGGTTATTTTTAACTGGAGAAGGCAAGGGTCCAGGGAGACCATATAGGGGCCTTTTGGTACTTCAGGGGGAGTTACAATAAAGATGGGTCAGACTTTTTAAGTAGTCCTGTTGCAGTAGGACAAGGGGTAATGGTTTTACATTAGAAGAGAGTAGATTTAGACTAGAAGGAAGATTTTTTTTTTGTTTACAATAGAAGTGGTGAAACACTGGCACGGGTTGCCTAGAGAGGTGTTCGATGCCCCATCTACCTCGGCATCTTTCCAACGTGGAAATGTTCAAGGCCAAATTGGACAGGGCTCTGAGCAACCTGATCTAGTTGAAGATGTTCCTCCTTATTGCAGGGGGTGCTGAAGTAGAAGACCTTAAAAAATCTCTTCCAACCCAAACTATTCTATGATTCTTATGATCACTTTCAAATTCTTATCTAGCTGTTTTTCTAGATTGTTGTCTTTAAAATATTTTGCAGCTTAAAAAGAAGGCCTTATAAAAATAAAATGCTATCTTCAATTACAATTGTAACTTTGGATCCTCTATTTGCTATAATGATGCAAATACATTTTCTATTTACATATTGAACCCTTACGTTTGTATTCTTAGTTGGTATGCTGTGGTACTTGGTAGGAATGCATATAAGGCTAATTATAATTATTCTTTTCCTCAATTACCACTGCTCCCCCGCTTTTTTTCTCTTAGTAATCTCATATTGATGTATATATAGAATTGATATATATTCTTTTAGATCACTGAGAAATAAAATGTGTGCACTACAGTGTTTCTGGACTTCATCTGTAAAGTATAATTATTTAGGTATTTGTGTGCCAGTGAAGTTCACAAGTTGAAAGTAAAATCATGGCTGAGCTGTGCAGGATGCTGTTTGTACCCATCATAAAAGAGACGCAAAGAGCAACAATCCTCCCAGCCACCTTCCAGGCACTGGTTTAACACATTTGACATCTACGTGCAGCCAGACAGAAGAAGAAAGAAAGAAAATACTACCCTTCAAACAAAAGATGACTTAAGTATTTGCTTAACTGCTTCTGCAAGTTGTCCAGGGTCACAGAAATAGCCTCTAGCAGAGTGAGGAATTGAACCTGAGCCTCTCAAGTCCTAGTCTAACACTTTGTTCATAAGATATTATTTCTTCTCTTAGGTTTACCACCGTGAAAAGTGATCTCTCTACACTGAAGGTAATACTTTTAAAACTAAATTTGTGTTCTACTAGTGCTGTAACAAAATTAAATTCTTTGCAGGCAGACATGCACATGTGTGCGAGCACACACACAAATCTTTGCCTTTGACAGGGGATCTGCTGATAAGGCAGTATAATAGTACTAAAATCGATTCATGTGGATCTTCGAAGTTATGCTGTAGCAATTTAACTGTACTCAATCTGTCTGCGTATGAGATTTCCTAGGCAGGTACCTACCCACTGAGGTGTATGTGGAGAGTATATGTATGTATACATATGAATACACACATTTCTACAATGTATATATGTGCACACACATATGCAAATATATATAGGCAATTAGTTACTTCAGAGTCAAAATTAGAAACTGAGTTTATCTTAGACTTTGTCAGAAGTGGAGCAGCTGAGAAATTTCAGTACTTATAGAGTGGTCTGGCTTTCTTTTGTTTGATAAACTCAGCTTTTCTGATCCCTCTTATTTGCTGCTAGGGCCTGAGTGAGTGGACAAGCTTCCCAATTTCACATTTGGACTAAATCTACTAATAGAATTATTCTATGTTTCAGTATTTTACATCTTATACTGCTAGATTTAAATGGCAAACTAAGTTAATTTTAGAGTTTTTTCTTTGAGAAGATACAGAACAGAAGTTTGTTTCAGCAATGTATTTTCCCTTTATTACATCCTGATATTTCTCCCTTATCAAATGATTTGTAAATATATGTAACTGATAATTCAGTTAGTTTGATTTGTAAATTGGGAATAGAGTGGTATAGTGGTCTTACACTGCAATGCTCCAGCTCAGTGCCAGATACCCCTCTGTGCTTCCAGGCTGAAACATCCGAGTATAGGGTTAGGCGATGCAGGTGAAAAGAGATATTTGGGTCTCACTGGCATCTAAATTTTGAACAGGTAATAAAGTACTTAAGTGAACTCACATAGAACAACTTGGCTAGAGCAATAAACTGACCTTAGGCACTGGTTAAATCACCCAGCTGGTTTCCTTTCTTTCCAAGAAGTCTTTGAGAGTCTATTTAAAAAAAAAAAAAGTGAATCATAACTTGAAAGCTGCAGATTTTGCCATTAGGTCTTTCAGACATACTCGTTCACCTTGCTCTGTTTTGATCCTAAAAGGTTGTCAGAAGTGGACCGAACAACCAGAAACAGCTGAGGGACACTCCTTAGTGTGTTTTTAATGTGATTGATTTTGATTCAGTTTTTACTTTCTTTTTGCCTCAAAGACCAAATGCAAATAAACAACTCATTATGATTTAGCTGGTTGCCTGAAGGACATCTGGTTTGGAAGTTCCTATAGAAAGTCTTCAGTTTTGTGTCAGGTCAAGTACAGTGTTCTTAAAGCACCATTTGAAACTGTCATATACATTGCACTTTCTCAAAAGCTTTTGCAAATATGTTTTCTAAGTGAGGCTGTTTATCGAACAACCTGCTCTCAACCAAGCACTCAGAAAACAGTAGCTGTTCTTTGCATCTTGAAGGAAATTACTTATTACTAAGACAAAATGAGTCTTAGTAATAAGAAGGACAAAATCCTTCTTTGTGCAGGATAATATATTAAAACCTGGAGGATTATGAAAAAATCAAGGTGGAATTACTGGACAGCAGAACAGTACTTGAAATCCAATCTGTGTAACTGTAAATTGATGCATATTGGTGGAAATACTGTATACTGTGACAAAGTCTGGTTTGTGGGTTGTGCGGAGGAAAATCTCTAAAGAGGTTCTGATTTGCTCCTTGGCAGTTCTTCTTAATTTAAACAAGACTGGGAATCCTCCTTTAGAGCTGCAACCAAAACTAGGCGGATTTAGTTCAACTGAAGCTTAGCCCAAAGTCCATTGAAATCCGTGGAAGATTTCCCATTGGTGTCAGTGGTGTTTGGATCACTTTTCAGTAGCTCTGGCAATGTTATGTTCTCTGTTAAATAATGACCTACTAATGAAAAATTCTACATTCCTATCTGTAGTATTTCTGTGAAGAAACATTTTCATTGCTTCCCTTTAAAAAGGTCTAAAGGAAAATTACATGCTCAGTTATTCATCTCAATCTTTACTGAACCTTCTTACCAACAACGCAATCATGAAGCTCACACATACTGTTGACAGAAGACAAAGAGCACACAAAATGGTTAGGCTTTGTAATCACGTCCTGTGATACGAATGAATACAGGTAACAGCTAAAGCATTCAGATTAAACAAAAGAAACATTCTGGAATTTGCCACATACAGAGGTCATCAAATCAAACATTCAGGCTTGATTTTTTTTTTAATTTTTTTTTATTTTTAAGGCTGGATGATTTTATGGCTGTTAATAATATTTGTTGCTCCAGTATGCAAACCAAGATAAGAATAATCAAATCTCATGCTTCAGGGCATAAGCTAATCACCTGCTGGGTTTGGCATAATTGGTTTGGTGCATTATACTGGGAAGGGAGGTTCACTTTCTCTTAAACTTTGAGTCTCAGCCACCCTCAGTGAAAGCGTTTAAAAAGGCCAGAGTTTCCTGATCCCTATTGACAGCTCTTTTGTCTGTACAATGGTGTGTGTCTAAGGCCAGTGAACATTAATGTCAGAACCTTATTTTGGGATTTTCTGATTTAAGGCTGTTAATATCAGTTACTGGATTTTTTGTGGTGGAGACTACACATGTTTAAGAATTTCTTGCCATTTTTGACAGTTTTTCAGATGTGAAAAGGATGCCAAATGATGTAAGAAACAGACTTTGTGATAAATTGCTGAATAATGTGTGCACACACAGATGCAGACACATTAATTCACATGTTAAATTACAAAATAATCAATTTATCTATCTGTCCTGGAATCTGGAAATAGATAATTGATGTGCTACTTATAAATAGCTAGGAAATGTTTATAATGCTTTGCAGGCCCCAAATTAGACAAGTAATAAGTTATAATAGCTTTTTGATTAACTACTTGGCAGTAGAAGTTGGATTTACCTGATATGGAGCCTGTTTCTGGCAGTGGATTCACCAGAAACCACCTGCTCAAAAGGAGTAATTTTGTAATTGGATCTCTGCTCATTTTAGTGAATGTGTTTTGTTTGCTTAGGCCCAGCTTGTTGTGGATTCTGGCATGTGAGTATGGATTAGGGAGGCATGAACTTTTTTTCCTTCCAGTCACCTCTTTGGAAGATGACCATGTCTGCAGCCTGTGTACACTCTGTGAACAAAGACCATTTCAAGAGTAGTGTCTTGTTAAAGAAAAGAGTAAGGAGAGTCCCATACCCTTTAGCAAAACCAAATATAAAATAACAGGCAGCAAAATACCCTAACCAGAGTTCTATACAATGCTTGAAAAACCCAAACTAGTAAGATTCAATTCCACTGATTTGGAGAAATTTCTGTTGAACTCTATTTGGGTTTTGCTATTAAATGGTTGATGAGAAGCTTGACATGAGCAGGCAGTGTGCGCTTGCAGCCCAGAAAGCCAGCTGTATCCTGGGCTGCATCAAAAGAAGCATGACCAGCAGGTCAAAGGAGGTGATCCTGCCCCTCTACTCTGCTCTTGTGAGACCTCACTTGGAGTATTGTGTATAGTTCTGGTGTCCTCAACATAAAAAGGACATGGAGCTGTTGGAGCAAGTCCAGAGGAGGCCATGAGGATGATAAGGGGGCTGGAGCACCTCCCGTATGAAGACAGGCTGAGAAAGTTGGGGATGTTCAGCCTGGAGAAGAGAAGGCTGCGTGGAGACCTCCTAGCAGCCTTCCAATATCTGAAGGGGGCCTACAAGGATGTTGGGGAGGGACTCTTCGTTAGGGACTCTAGTGGTAGGACAAGGGGTAATGGGTTTAAACTTAAGCAGGGGAAGTTTAGATTAGACATAAGGAAGAAGTTCTTCACAGTGAGGGTGGTGAGGCACTGGAATGGATTACGTAAGGAAGCTGTGAATGCTCCAACCTGGAGGTGTTCAAGGCCAGGTTGGACAGAGCCTTGGGCGACATAGTTTAGTGTGTGGTGTCCCTGCTCATGGCAGGGGGGTTGGAACTAGATGATCTTAAGGTCCTTTCCAACCCTAACTATTCTATGATTCTATGATTAGATTTCATTTTTTTCCAGACCATGCATTATGTTCTTTGAAGGCAGTTTACCCTGCAGCTCCACCGGTACATTAGATGACAAAGTTGTATTGGGTTGCTTTATGCTTTAACAGTGTGATAGGTGGCAACCATAGCTGCTACCAATACTTCACTGTAGCTGCACTTTTTCTTCGAAGAATTTCTTACGAGCACTATGCATGTTTCTTGCTAATACAAGTGAATTTCAACTGAAGGGGCTGTAGTTTTTGCCTGGTTTTCAGGATTAAGGGTGACTAAAATTTAATGTATTTCTATTGTGTACCCTAGAGATCAGGAGAGAGGCTACAAGTGATAGAGGAGTTGTTTGCCTTCTGAAAGCCTGATGCAGGGCATATTCCTTGAAAGCCTTGGTGTGGTGGAGGCAACCCTATGTCATAAAATGTCACTGAACATGTTGGCACTGATCGTAGCAACATAAGGTCACGAGATTCCCCCCCCCCGACACCCCCCCCCCCCCCCCCGGATGTGCATTTACAGAATAATCTTTTAAGCTGGACATCAGACAAGTACAACATTGTGTAAGTATTTTCAGCTATTCTTGCAGGGGTGTAGGGGCCCGGGCTAATGGTAAATCTAGAAACTCCTTAGTGCTTCAGCTCAGCACAACCTGCAGTGAATCTATACCTGTCACTGGCTGGTGGTTTGAGCTCAAACAAGCACAGGAGTATTGTTAAATCTTCTGCTGCATTTGTGCAACATTTGTGGGGGTGTTTTTTTTCTTTTTTCTTTCTTTCTTTTTTTTTTTTTTCCTGTTTTTGTACAAGCCAAGATGATGGCTCACACAGGAATAAGAAAGGAAATGCTCTTAAGAACAACAAAAACACAAGGAACTTCATTATCCATGTGAAGTCCTCATATTGCAGGCCTGCAGGAAAACCTATAGCACCGGTGACATATATGCAGCAGGTTGGTTTTTGGTTTTTTTTTTTTTTTCCAGATGAATACTTTTAATAAAACATTTTCATAATTTCCACACAGTGGTAATAATTTTATTGCTTTTCTTTATCTATACCTATTACTGTTCATAGAGTAGCTGCTCAGTTCTGATAACCTAGTGGAAACGCATACCAAGCGTAACTCAGGATTTGCAGAATTTCATAAAATTCTCTGAATTTCCACTTCAAAGTTACACTAGCACAGTTTACTATGGCTATTAATAAGACATCTTTAGGTTTAGTATTTTGATCTGGAGACATAGATTTTTCATTTCCTCACAATTTATGTTTCTCTTCAAAAGGAATTTAGGGTTTTGAAAGCTATCAGTCCTTAATTAAGATTTTACAATTAAGATGGCCCATCACCATAGTAGCAAAGCATTGGTCTGTGAGATTATAGAAAGCATATAAAGCTGAATAAAAATATCAGCCTTGCAAAGCCAGACCCAGCTGCACAGGCAAGATTTTGCTCAGCATTTCAATGTGAGAAGTTGTTAATAGATCACATATAAATAACTCTTGAAAGGGAAACTGACCCAGCAAGGGAATGTGTTTATCTGTAGGCATGCTTGCACTGGTTCTTATCCAAACTTTGTCTTTATTCAATCAACCAATCCTTTCAATAGGGCTTTTGGTTTCAAAACTGAGGTTTGATTTTTACCCTCTTGAGGTGCTGCAGTCACAAAAGAAATGTGTGGAAGTGATAAACACTTACGATTCCCACTGGTCACCACTGAATATTCAGTTGTGCCCAGGACCCTGTCTTGTGTTGAAATGAATTCATTATGTACCTCTTCAGAAGTCAAATAGTTTAAAAGTAGTCTAAATTACAAAACTCTGCTTCTGCTTGAGTCTTCAGCAGGCTGTTAATGATTGTAATGATAGAGTTTCTTTCCAATAAACCTCACAATAAAGTGTTTTCTTGAGCTGGCTTTTCTCAGAATATCTTGTCTCAAAGCCTTTTGGTCTCTGCTCAGGAGCTCTCTGTTGCCTTAGAGATGCTGTTGTATATTGTATACATGAAATAAACCCAACAAAACCGCCTAGGGATTCTGCCACAGTCAGTAAAATAACATTGAGGTTCCAACTCCTGATGGTTTGCCAGTCTGGTTTTGACAGGCTACACTGTAGATAATAGAGGCATTTTTTTGTATACTTTGGAGAAATTAAAGAATTAAGTATTTATTGTGATCCAAAGGTGAATAAATGGAAATTGCTGACCTCCTGATTTTATTTTTTTTTTTCCCCCCAAGGTTACATTTGCTTTGATTGGGTGGTAGAAATTATTTTGCACTTGCCTATATTTTGGTACCTTGAATATAGTGTTTTCATAGTTCATGCAGGTGTAGAAATCCCCAAAGTATAGAAAGAGAAATCTGTATATGATACTGCCATGATAAGGGAAATAATTTGTCATCTTCTTGATTTTGTTTGTCTGTATCTATGTAGCTTCACTGACTTCACTGTACAAGTAAAAGTAAAAGCAATGCTCAGATGCCATACTTGTTTTAGAAATATGCTGGTAGTTTTCAGACCATCAGATGTGATTATGTATCTTTAGTTTCATGATGTGAGGATTGAAGCTCATGTTAATACCTACCTTTCACCTTTAAAATCTCAAAGTGGTCTAAGCAGAGCACAGGTATTCTTACAATCACCTTTCTCAGGTGTGGAAACTAAGATGCAGGGAGTGAGAGCAACAACTATTGCCAGAGAGGATAATATCTAGTGTCTCAAAGAACATATCTACTTTGCCTTTTCAAAAAAGTGAAGTCTGTGTTGACTTTTGCAGGAAAGCCTTGCATTCACACAGAGTTCCGCCACGAAGTATGAGAGGCTGAAATTTGCTAGATAGAAGAATATATATATTCTTTCCTCCTTGAATATTTCTTTTAAGGTGCTTCCAAAGAGATAATGGTTTGTGTAAGATTTCTATGACCATATTACTAATAATTTAAGTCTCTGAAACGTTTATTAAAAATCTTCTATTGATCAAATATGGAATGAAACTCTTTTTGTCAGTTATGAAACAAGTGGCAAGTCTTCAAGTGAAATTACAATAGGGCATGATTCTGCAAGGTGTTAAGTATCCTCAATCCTTGTATTTTCAGTAAACGTTTTTACTATTTTATGGAAGACTCCTTTTAGTTTTGCAAGAGTCTATTTCTAATGTCTGTAGGATTCATTACTTATAAATATTTAGGGACTGCTTCAGCTTAGGCATGTGATTCAATAGAAGCACAAAGCTTTCGATACATAACTAGTCAAGTTGTAGTCCAGGTTAGATATGTGGTGTGTAAGGATCTAAATATTGAACAGCTAAAGCCAATCTGAATATAATGTAGGTAGGTGCAGTCCTCCTTCCAGGAGGAATCTGTTCTTTTTTTCTCTTGGGTCTTGCACATTTTTCTAGCTTTTTTATTTTTTGAGGAAACAGTGTGTATGTGAATCTGATTCTCTGAGTGCACATGTATAATTTAATTTTTACAAGAAATCTCATTCCTTCTGGCTCAAAGTTGAATGTATGCATGTATGCAGAATCAAAGACTTAGATTACAATTGGAAAATTTTAGTAGTATCTGGGCTCTGCAATGAGTTTTAATGTACCCTTTTTATTTGACCTTACGTTTATTTTGATGCACTGAAATATTTTACACTTGAAGCATGCTTGCACTGGAAATATCCACTCCTTCATTATTTGTGACTGGCTTTATTACAGGAACTACTTAGGATCTTATGTGTACTACTTAGGCACCTATGTGCAACAATAACTCTTAAAAAAAAACCAACTAGAAATTGGAATAAAAATGGTGATACATAAATATAAAAGCTTCACATCCCACATACATACACTACATACATTCTTTGTTGATTTCTGAAGGGAATTAGGCCTCTAGCTCTTTTGACATTCCTGTATGGAACAAACATGCAAAAAGTTTATTTGGTGTACCACACTTCCCAAAACAGTCCCTTAACTTGAATGCTGGTTACATTGGAGTTTTTAATCCTAGAGTAAGTGGTAACAACCATTCACGGTGTTATTGGGCCCAAGAAACTGTCTTCCAAAGAGCAAAATGCATAAATCTATCTATCCCATCATCTGAGGCTCACTCACCCTCTTGGAATAACTCTACCAGCCAACTCAGTTGACCCACTATTTGTCTGCTTCAAGTGTGACTTTTTTAGACTGATAGATTTGTGCTAGTAACCTGTACAGATATGGAATTTATTCCTACAGAGATGTAATTTTAATCTATCATGAAGAAGATACTTGTAGCCAGCTTTTGTGCAGTAGATTATTGATAGTGCCTCTTCCTTTATGCTTAGGATGCCAAGTAAGTGAGGCAAGCTCTAAAGAATTTCAATGGACTGGCTCAGACCTCCCTGAAATGGCAAATAAACTGCACAGTGGGTTGTATTCACATATATTTTGTAAATGCTACAGAGGAAAATAAATCACCACAGATACTGAGACATGAATTAGGTTCCGTCTGAAACATGGACACACTTCCAAAACTACAATGAAGAACTGTCCTTTGTGTTTGAAGATGTCAAGATGCTGGAATCTAGTGTGAGCTTAGACTGTCTGACATCGGTTTCATTATGGCTACTTCCAGACTTCTCATATTTGGATAGTATGATTGAAGATTTAGCACAGCATATTCTGTACAAATGACAGTACCTTGGGCGCAACATGGCAGATTTTGGTGAACAGATTAAAGGGAAATTGAAGTGACTTTCTGCTCTTTTTGGTTCTTTTTGTATGTGTGGTTTCATACTGTTGCAACACGTATGGAAATATGTTAGTGCATCATACCCTCTAAAATAGAAAGGAAAAGGAAGAACATGGGT
>NW_009926989.1:3833-6209 GCF_000696875.1 Nestor notabilis | reverse complement strand
TAGAGTGGTCTTTCCCTAACATGGAAATTGATGAAGGACCCACTGTTGGTGATACTCTCATCACTTTCTACTCTGCCTTACCAGTAGCGTTGGGATGCAAATTATGGTTCAGTTTAAACAGCATTAGTTTAATAAGCTGGGGAGGGGGACTGGGGAACAAAACACAAAAAAACCCCAAACAAACAAAAAAATCCCAAACAAAACCCCACCCCAACCAACCAAACGAAACCCCCCCAAAAAAAAACCCAAAAAACCCCCAAACCAAAACAAAACCCCTCCATCCTGTGTGCTTGGCTCAGTAAAATTCCATGCATGGTTGCAGAGTTTATACCTCTGAGTCTGGGTGGTAGAAGTGCTTAAAATTTCAGGTGGGACTTGGTAGAAAATTTGAAATGAGCTGGCTGTACAGACACTATGCGTATCTTAGGGCATTGAAGTATTTCTCTTTCTTATCCACCCAATAAAAAAAGCTGTGCATAGCATCTGGTATAGTGTTTGTTAGAGACCTACTGCATAGGTCCACCACAAGAAGATAGATCAAGGTTAGAGTATCTATTGTATTCTCTCACTGGAAGCTTTTGTTCTATAGGAGCTTTCCGATTACAGTATTCTTCTATCCAGGAACTGAAGAACTAGAAACCTAGTTCTGTTAGTTATCAAGTCATTAGAGGGTTGTAGAAAAACTATGGCAAGAACAGAAACAGAAAAGTGAATGACAAGGAGGTGATCCAGTTACCCACACAGTGGCGTCCAGGACCATTTGAGGTGCCCCAGAATGTCAGAGATTCTCATAGTGCTGGTTGCTGTGATAATACCCCATGGAGAGCTACAAGCCTCTGAAGCAGGAGCTGAAGGCTGGCTGGGCTGGCCCACAGCAGCTAACTATATACCTCTGTCTGGGCAATAGAGTCCTCTCCTGCTCACTTCTACAGCTGCCAGGAAAGAACTTTTAATCTGGATTGCAAACCAATTACAGCCAGCTGTAACCCCGAATAGGTGTTAAATAATTTTGTAATTTTTTTTGAAATTTTAAGATTTTTATTTTACAACAGAATTTTGTAAAAATTATTTGCACTAGTGCTAGAAGGCATTGCAAGGATTACATCTCAGGTGCAGATACCAGACTGATTTCATCACATTGCTGTTTATAATTGAGAGAGACAGTGGAATTTAATATCAGTTCAGCAACAAACAATGATTTCAAAAACATCAAGACTGCAAACAAAGAAGCCATCCATTTGTAAGCTGCGGTTGAAACACAAATATCACTAAAGTGGAAAATGGTCAGACGCAAGTTCATTTCCCCACATCCCTAAGCAGTTATTAATGATAGCACTATCATTCATTATTAACCTTTTCTGTATTCAATCTGTGACCTAGAGATAAAGTGTTTTATAAATCAGGAAGCAGTTTTTTGACCCATGTAATCTCAGCTGCTATTTCTGAATCCATTTATACTCAATTTAAAATATTTAGTTAATACTTTTTACTGATTGACATTGTAGTTCTACAACTATTATAACTGCTAATGACCAATTAGCAGATTAGGAGTTTTCAAATTGAAAAATATTAAAAGAATTTCTTACTATGAAGATAAATTCAACACCTAATTCACCAATTCACCTCTCTAATTTTGAGAATTTCCATTGCTCTTAAAAAAAAAATAAAAATAAGACCAGCAGGTAAAATAGCCTCAAATTAATAAACGATTGCAGGTGGCATATGCTTTTGATAGCTCTGCTTTAACAATTTTCCCTTAACTGGAACACATTGTTTTTGCTAGTCCTGTGAAGAAGTTTGCAGTATGATGGATAATGCGTCATGAATAATTAGACTATGTGAGGCTGTAAATCCCAACAGAAACAATGCATCTCTTATATTAGTTGTTTCTTCTGCAAAGGGCAGTATACAATGATGGAGCATAGCCATTCTTTTTAGATTAATTCCATTTGCAAGTAATCTTTCATGTGAAAGAAAAACAAGATGTATGATAGTTTACATGTCAATTAAAGCGTGTTAGGAATGAAAGAGCATTTTCAGAAGCCTGAAAACAAAGTTTTTCAGATGAAGAATTAGGTCTTGGCTAGAAACTAATACCTGTGCAAAAATCAACAGTGGCTCATTATGAACCTACCTTCCTAGGATTCTTGCAATTAGCAATGAAAATGAATGGAAAGGACTTGTCTTGTAATTAGTGCAGGTTGGGACATCTGAACTGTCACAGCAAGAGCATCTGAACTTTCCCAGTGCAGTGAAAGAAAACTTCAAAGAAGTCATTATTCTTTCAGTTGAGTGGCTGATTGGGTTGGGTTTTTTTTTAAGGATTAGTTCCCTGCTGTGGCAAATAGGTATTGAAATGCTGGAAATGCTGATTTT
>NW_009926989.1:0-3802 GCF_000696875.1 Nestor notabilis | reverse complement strand
AGTGTTCTCAGAATGAAAGCTGCTTTTTCTTTCTATTAATCTAATTCCCATGTGTCACTAGAATGCAGAAGGTGGGGAATTCGGGAAAGAATCTGCATTATTATAGGAGTGCACTTTGACCTTCTTGTGATACCGTCTCTTCTTTGTTGGATTGTGAAGTTTTCAATGCTAGAATGTCTGTCAGTTGTCTTAAATTCATGAGTCTTTAAAATAATTGAAGTGGATGAAAATGCATCGATTAGAATGATGTTATGGAATGGGAGGATATATTCACAAGTAGAATGTTCTTTACTATTAGCTGTTGTTTCGGGTTTCTTTAATGCCACTGTTCTCTACTTCCTGTCCAAAGAAATAATTTTCTATAAGCTTCTCCAGGTTCTTGCCTTTAGTCACAAGGACATGCATGCTGCATTTTCCAGTGCTGGTACCATGCCAATAAACTAATAACACAGTGTTCTTCTTAATGAGGTGGCAGTTTTCCTACCTCTGAAAATTAAGAATGTCAGTCTGCGGCAATTTGGCATGAGGTAGTTCTGCTCGTATCACTCTCTTCCAGTAGCAGTGAGAACAAAGTGCTGTTATTATCCATAAGCCCAGATTGAACTTGGAAGTTCTATATGTAATATATGTCTAGTTCATCCCTTAATCAGCAGTCTATCTATAGAAGTCAGAAAGGCTTTCTCATAAGTATTTCTGCCTAATATCAAACAGCTGGCAGAAAGGGAACGAGTAGGCAAGAAAGAAAAGGTTAATCACTGCCCCTCTGCAGTTTGTAGATATTTGAATAATATGCACATTATTGTATAAGCAAAATGGAAGAGATCAACTTATGAATGTGAAAAATTAAATCAACCTTTACTTAGAAGACTTACTTGCACATCCAGACTAACAAGCTTTAGAAAAAGCAGGATACTGCAAAATGCAGTGTAACTGTACCAATAATTTTCCATAGAGCTTGAGTGCTTTCTCTTGTCAAAGCTCCCCTTGATTAAGGACTGCAAATGCTGTGGCAAGTGAAAAAAATACTTGTTTTAAAAAACGTATGTGGTCAGAAAAGTGACAGCAAGAATTGACAGGAGATCTATGCCCTGTGTATTTTGAGTCTTTCTGCTGACTCCTGTGGAAAAATAAGTTTGTGCTATTCTTTACAGTAGTTATCATTGCAGAGCCAACGCATCATAGAGAAGGAATGAGCAGATTTCTGACCTGGCTGTATTAATTAAGTCCCAAATGTAGACTTTCTATTATAGATGATGATGAATGGACCATAAACAGCTCAAGTTGATGTTCAGATCTCAGGCAGAATTTTAGTGGTAGAAATGAGAAAACCTTGTAAGTCAAGTAAACCTCATCAGAAGTAACTCATCACAATGAACATTGACTCACTGACACCACTTACAGACTCATTTTTCACCATATAATTGCATTTTAACACAAATTTCTTTTTGTCCTTGTTCTTGAAGTCATCTTTGTTCATCTATAAAACAGATGCTCTTTGGGCAAGGGGTAGACGAGCTCAGCACAATGAAGACATTAATGCTTTTGTAACAAGTTCCTTTCCAGCCTACTCTTATCTACAAATGGTGTTTGGGTACTAACAGAGATGAGAGAAACTTCCCAGTCTATAACTGTGGATATCTTTTTCATGGCACATTTTTCTTTTCTTTCCTCTTTCCATGCTTACACCTCTTTTTTTCCTGGTTGTTCAAAGACCTCAAAGTTGATAACATGTTTTAAGGATGTGGAACTATTTCTGAGGACACTAGAAAATTGCTATGTGATTAAAAATGTGCATTTACAGTTTTCTCCACTGATAGTGTTTAACTTTAAAGCAATTTCCTGTCCTGTTAAGGGCTGCTTTATTTTTGACAGATGGCACTGTTTCATCACTGGAACTGTAAACCTTTCTGTAATTCACTTACATATAATTTGTATTTATTTCCTCGCAGGTTCTTAATTTTTTGAATGTAATAGCTCTCAGTGGATTCTGCTATGTACCACTGTACTGTGCCAAATATTCAGCATTGATTTTCATATTGACTTATATCAATTGTGCCATTAGTGTAAAATGGATAGGAAACATATTGACTATCATATTCTGAATGTTTTCATTCTTCAATCTGATATTAATAATTCAGAATGTATTTAACAGGGAATATGCATTTAAATCTCTGCCAGGAGAAAATAAATTTTAAAATTTATTTGAAAATAAATTCACCACAGGCCCTTCTGACTATGCTGGTTATGCGTTGGCTTGTTCACTGTAATTTTTCCTTTCTGTCCCTCTGCCATGTGTATTCCCTCCTTCTAGCCTGTCCAAAGCACTGTTACAGAAGTCTGTGCTACTCAACCCCATGAACACAGTCACTCAAGGTCGCAGCTGATGTACTTGTAGAATCTCAAATGATTCTTGCTCTCTCTTGTCTACCAATTACCTCCTGTTCTAGAAAAGAAAGCTATGCTTTTCACAGCAAACTTATTCTAAATTGATGCAGCAAGTCTCCTAGAGTCTGTAGCCTATCTGTGAGGCAGATGGGAAATTCTGTGGCAGCTTCAGTTCAGTTTAAAATGGAAGTTTCAGATGAATTCGATATGAAGATGAAATTCTGACCGAAATAGTAGCTCCTCTGTTTTTATTTTCATCTTAACTTGGTCTCGTTTGCACTAGCCTCATATTTACAGTTCAACTGTGTCAACTATACTCAGTTTGTGTTTTCCTGCTGCCCTACCCTACTCGCTGATAAGAAAGGGCTTTCAAATGTACATTTTATTGCTCAAATGAAAACTGAAGCCAACCCCAGACTCCATCCCTACGGAGCAGAACTTTCCAGGTGTCTCACCTTACTGTTGTTTTTCCAGGTATCTCACCTTACTGTTATTTTTCTCTGGCTCAAATATGCCTGACTTTTATCATTACTGTACTCTGTTTGTTATATATAGATCTATGTTCTTCTCTCTCTTCCTATTTCCATGTTTTTTCTCAAAATGTAGTCATGCCAGAAATCTTTCCTTCTTAGTTGAACGTGCCAGTAATCACTCCTCATTCAGCATGTTCCAACTGTCATTCTGTGTTTTCTCTCATACTGGTTCTTGTCTCCTTTTGCATTTAGGCATTTCATGACAGCAGGTTGTATTATTCCATATTGATAAAACACCGTGTGAAAATATAAACTTATATACATGATTTTTAAGAATCATGTAGATCTGAAGAAGTGATTGATTTAAGTTTGGCATGTGTTGAATTGTGCTGAAATTGCAAATGTGTTTTTTAGGTTGGTTGATACTTAAATCATTCAGATGGTGTATATCAGACAAAGAACAGTATAAGGCGAAATGAACCTGATGAGTATTTGGGACAGAGAGGTGTGAAAATAATGGGTCGTAAAGATGACACAAGCAAGAGGTATTATGACAGTCCTTTTTGGTTTACTTGTTAGGTTACAGGTCTACATGACCTAGCTTCTTTAGAGCATTTGTGTGCTTTTGCTGTTAAATATATCTTTGATACTGATTTCAGATGTATTTTGTCTGCATCTATTTTAGAGGGCCACAATGTCCTACTTTACCTTAATAACATTATAATATTTTTTCTTTTCATGCTGGATAACTCTTAAGCTAGTGTGTTGGAGTTAAATCAACATTGTCATATTTTGCTATTTCTTTGTATTTTTTTCCTCAAAGAAGATGGAAAGGAAAGATTTCTAGCCTTTTCCTAATGACTTAATCCTTTTTATATTTATTGTGCTTTGTCCTACCTGCTTTTTAATGACTTTTTATAGAATCATAGAATCATAGAATAGTT
>NW_009926988.1:0-23419 GCF_000696875.1 Nestor notabilis | reverse complement strand
TATTCTATGATTCTGTGATTCTATGATTCTGAATAACCAGAGAAGTCACACAGATCCATTCTGTACCATTAGATTGTGAAGTGCTGTTCCTCACTTTAAAACCCACTTTTTGCCTGTTATTTTAGGTGAGGAGTACAGTCCTTTTCTGGAAATAGTGAGGCCATTGAACAAAGATTCTAAAGTGTATGGTGAGTTTTGGTTCCCGTATGGATTGTTAGGGATCTGGGACCATTCCATGTCATCTCCAGAGCCCAGATGTAATGGGTCTGCTTGCACATGAGCTGCCTGTGTCCCTGGAGAGCACACAGAGTTTTACCAGCAATAATCTGCAAAGATGCTTCACAAATCTGTGTCTAGGAGTTTGTTCTTTTTATTTCCAGACTTGCTTGACTGATGACGGGAAAAGATGTGACAATGAAACCGCAAATGGAAGAGCCTGCAGATTTGGCATGCTAATGCTTTTCTAACATTTCAACCGCCCTGAGGATCTACTTCTCTATGTTATGGAGCCAAGGGCTGAGGGTTTTTTTCACTGATTTTTTCTTTCTCTGAAGAGGTGAATCATTAACACTAATAGGTGCTGAAATATCCACAGTGATGGAAAAAATATTTTGTTTTAATATGTGCTATAGAACTTCTGTGCAAATAAATAAGGAGGAACCAGGTTCATTAGCACTGATGTGTTAGCCTCAAAGGGAAAAGGAGAACATAAGCAGCTAATGTTGTTTGTCCTGCAATCCATCTTCCATGTCACTGAGGGGAAACAAACCTTTCCTAAACTTCCTATCAATCTTCCTGACCTTTTTACATCATTTGCATCTTTAAACAGGTTATTTTTTTTTTTTTTTGTGAATTGTCCCCTGGATACTTCACTTAAAAAAAGAAAGATGCTTCTCCTTCTTCCAAATGCCTCAGCCCAGACAGTAGTCTTTACACCCCCAGTAACAAACCCAGTATTTGCTGTTTTGCCCATGGAGCAGCAGTCCAAGACTACTTACACTGAACGTGATGTCCTGGGGTAAACCTCAGTGTTCATTCAGCTTAAAAGAGAAGCAAGGGCTGAGAGGGCTGATGGACCCACACTAGTCACTCAGTTTTCTCTCCTCCAGGCTTGCCTGAACACCCTGCAGGCTACCACCAAAGCAGCACAAGGGTGGAGATATAGGTTTTACTATTCTGTAGAAATTATATTTTATTTTTTTTTTTAGCTTGAGTTTTCATTTTTTGTTTTGTTTTGGATTTGTTTACTTTTTTGCAAACCGATGTCTTATTTACACAGTCAGAAATAGATAGACCATGTCATGAAACCTTTACCCTAAAATAAAGATACACTATGTATGCAGTAGGAGACCAAAGAGAGGTAGTTGGTATAACAGAAAACAGAAACACGTTTACCTATTCAGCATTCATACACTGCCACGTACAACTTACGCACAGCTTTTGATGGCCCATGAAATTCTTCAAGTATTTAGTTAAAAGTGTGAGAGTATATGTGCAAGTTAGAGTCTCAGAAGTTACTTTGTCAGCTGTAGCAACTGCCTGTTGTTACTAAGGGCAATATAAGTAATATAAGTACATTAAGTCCATTGCAAGCATTGTTTTAATTCACTTACTGGAACAAAATTGCTTAGAGTTTTCCAATAAGTAGTTAAAAAGTAAATCTGGCTAAAAGATAAAGGAATAAAGCAATAACCATTGAATTACACAAACCACTTCAGTAACCAAAACACACCCATTACCTTTCTGTTTCTAGAAAAAAACCAAGCCCATCTTTGACCCTTTCCTACCAGTTTCCATTCTTGCAGGGAATTTTGGCAGAAAAGCAGAGGAGGGTTCCACAGCTGAGCTCTCAGAAACAGCAGACTGGTCTTCTTAGGAAAGAAAGCACTCTGGCTTGAAAGCTTTAGAAGCTGACTTCGAGGCTTTCACACCATTAAGTAACTGTACTCGGATTTTTTGATCTCTGTTCTGCTAAGTACACACACACAGCAGCAAATCCTCACCCTGCTATCCAACAAAGAGTTCATCTGAGTCCATATGAATTGCATCTGCGGATGTAATTAACGTGGAGAGAGAGAAGTACAGAACTGCCCATAAAATCCAGCTCTTAACACCCCACAAAATGGTAAGATCTGACTGTAGCATCACAGGATATGAACGATGTGACTTACTAAATCATTCCCAACCCTGACTTCTGTGGGACAATGTAAAAATGAAAGTTTTGGTATTTTTAGAGGCCAGGCTTCTGGATAGTGAGAGAAACCTTACCAACACACACACACACAAAGAGAAGAATGTGCTATATTTGTGATTGTTATGGTGACACTGACTCAGCATTCAGACCTTGCTGGTGGTATCCAAGAAGTGATAGAAGCAGGTGAGGGAACCTTCCCAAATGCAGTTGCTGCTCCTGCTTCTGCACATCTCTCCAGTTTCCTTTGCAAGAAAGGAGACTTGGGAAGCAGGTTGAAAAACCTGACATGCAGAATGTATCCCATGTCATGGTGTGCTGTGGAAAATGATCATCAGTAGAATTATACATGCTATATTGCCTGCTGAATCCCCCAAAGCAGTTAAAGAGCCAGGAGAATATGAGACTGTCATTACTCTGTCTCTCTCCCTCTGCTTTGGAGCATAAACCTCTGCCAGACATTCATGCAGAACAAAACACTTAATCAGTGTTAAGGATGCATCTGGTCCCCTCAGAGAAATGAGCTGTTCATTTATGCTTGTTTACAATATGTTTATAAACATTAGTGGACAGGGATAGATTACCCCAGTTTACTGCCACATAAAGGAGTCAGATGCTTACATTTCCCATCATATCTATGTGCTTTTCTTTTATATTACTCAAGTGGTACCTTATGGCAAGTAATCTTTGTGAATTAGGCCAGAAATCAGGTTTGTCCCGGTAGAATTTATACTGTTTTCCCTGTCATTATCTCTGAAGTATTATTTTCAGATCAAATCCCTACCTAGGATGCCTATTTTTCCTTACCATCTCAATTGCTTTATTTTCTCTATTTTTATTTTTATTTTTTTCCCCCAGGTCCATGAAAGAATGACTTTGGGTTTAAGCTTCAGATGAAAAACATATTGTTTGGACAGTAACGGAGAAGATGTTGTTGTGGTGACATTCTCCGCTATGTCAAATGTTCACATCCATCCAGAGAAGCTATCTTTGTAAAGGAAATTTTTACTTTTATTGTTCTTATTTTAAAAACAGGTTATCCATGTTTCTTCTGAATTATGAGTTAGGACTTTACAGAGCAGTGCCAAAATGGAGAGAAACTGTGCGGCTTTGGTCATGTGCCAAACCTCTGGGTCCCCTAAAATGAGGTGAAGAGAGTGCGATGTCACCAAGCCCTGTGAACAGCTCTGCTCTGCAATCTTACCTCTCACTTCACCTGCTAGTTGTCTCTTTTTTCTCTATCTTCTGTTTGATTATGAGCTTTTAAAGATTCAATTGTTTCATTTTAGCATTTGAATAGCATATCATGACCCCTGATTTGAGCTTGATAATCATATTCCGGATAAGAATACATATGGTTGCAAAACATTGATGCAGTGGAGTAGAAATAAATTGAAAGAAAACAGTGGAACAGATTTCATAGAGGAGGAATGTGATGGGCTAGGCAACCAGCTGGGCGTAAATCAATACAAACCAATTGCTTTGGATGAGGGTCTACTCATTGGTTAGACAGTGTAACAGCAAATACTTGACTTAAGGTTGCTGTGTGTGTAAACCCATTTACAGACCTGGAATAAAGAGATGTAATCAGCTGTTGCTTCCTTCCCTGATCTGGTATTTATCACAGCACCTTACAGGTTAAAGTCATAATTTTAATTTTCCTGCCTGTAAGTCAGACATTGTAAGGAGCATCATCACACCTCTCATTCAATCAACATTTTAAATGATCCAGCAATCCTATCAATCGATGGATATGTGGAAAAACGTGCATGAGCCTGTGCTCCTCTAATGGGATTCCCTGAGTTCCCATCAGGCATGACTTGCTTAACAAACCAGACCTGACAGTGCAACTCACTTATGGAAAACCGAATCTACCAAATTATGGAATAAGGCTATGGACCATATGGGAAAAGCAACCTGAGCAAAATCCAGAGCAAAATCCTCCTTCTCACAGTCACAGACGCCCACAGGCAGTTCTGAATCACCAATATTTGCAGACAACTCCCCTTCCGTTAAAGTGCAGCAGTACCCTGGAAGGCAGATTTTCGCTTTCTTAGCATGAACCCACCTGTGCTGTTCACTATTTGCGTGCTTCATATCAAAACTCATAGCCACTGCAAATCCAACTACAGTGATTTCCTAGCCTGTTTTCACTGACAACAGAAAGCAATGTTCCCCATGCCAATGGAAGAACCTTCAACGTGCACGTCTTCATTATTCTTTGCATCATGGTACAAAGTAGTAGACATTTTCCCTTTATTAAGTTTTCTGGTGGAAGACTGAGAAAATGATATTTGTTTGCATCTGCTTTTTGAGGGCTCTATTCTCGAAAGAATAAAACACATTAGGGAGGAAAAAAGATTCCTGTATCAAACCATCCTATACACATCCAAATTGGTCTGTTTGCAGGGTGAAATATCTTGCAGACAAGATTAATTCAAAAAAGGGTGTGGCTAGATTCTTGATATGTTATCATTATATAGCACTAATATGTATGCAAAATAAGTTAGGGTGAGTCATGCAGTGCTTCAGTTCAGACTCACTACCAAGATTTGCACTAAAATAAGGGAAATAACTTTTCAGACATAGATTATTTCTACCCAAAGTACTATTGTGTTGTGTTTCACCACATTATAAATAACACAGGGAAAAAAAAGCACTTCAGATTTCAGTCAAATTCATTTCAGATACATTGGCAGAATTCAAAAGATTGAGGTACCAAAATGAAATTGAAACAAAGAACAGAACAATGTTGGAAAACTTCTCTTGGAATCTCATTTTATGTGACTGGTATTTGTAGAACTGACTATGAAAAGATCAAAATTTGTGATGCTATCCACCTGAAGTATGCCTATGGGAGATAGCAAATTTTATACTAGGCCCTCACCATTATAATTCATTTACATGTTAGAAGTAGTCCTTGCCACATTACCAGACCAGAACAAATGAGTAGTAACATATATCTTGCTTTGCAAGCAGAATTTTCTGCCACTCTTAATTTAGAGGCAATTCCACTGATTTCACTTCCTAGTTTTATACACAAGTGGCAGAATCCAACTCTGAAATTTGGGTATTTTACCTTTGCACAGTCTGACCCTGGACAAGTTTCAAACAATCATTCAAGATTATTTGTAGACATTTTTACAAGAAATGCTCAGTTGGGCTAGAATTGGAAAAGAACTAGAACTGGAAAAGAGACAATTAGAGGAACATGAGATGTCTAGAAAAGCCTGAGTAGGCTGGAAAAGCTGGCCAGAGACTGGTCACTACCCCTTTCTGTACTGGACAAGTGACCATCAAAGGAAGCTACTGAGTACCAGCATCAAAACAAACAAAAGCATGTGGTTCATGAAGTCAGTGATAGACAGGAGTCCTTGCTAGAAGTTGCTGTGGGTGCAAAAACATACTTTGAAGAGAGTTTTCTGGAGAGTTATTAAATGGACAGAGCATTTCAAGCTCAGAATATCCCAGGAGCTGACAATAGCTTGAGGCTGAAACATAAGAGGAGAGAGCAGCCTATGTTCTTACTCTTTCTCAGAGGTCGTATTTTGGACTCAGTGGAGAAAGGACGGAGGGCTAGGTGAACCTTTGATCTGAACAGTCCAGACTTCTTAGGCTGCTTTGCTCTGGTGTCCAGTTTGCTGCTTTTGCAGATGATGATGTTCTACACCAAGAAGACACATCTTAAAACTAGCTCTGCTGTTTGCCCTTCTGCCCCTACCCCTATTCAAGACCTTCAAACCCTGATTACAAGAAATCCCTATTTACTATCCAGCCATAATTTACCAAAAGAGAATTTAATCATGGCTTCTCTCCCAGTTCTAAGGCTCATTTTATTTTATTTTTTAATTTAATTTTATTTTATTTTAACCAGCAACTATTTATAGAATAAAATAGATGTGGTTTCAGCATCACCACAGCCTCTGGTTTAAGTGGGTAAGCCTCACCCAGCTGTTACAAGAAAGGGTGTGGGCAGCCATTACCAGAGAGAATTCCTAGCAGAGAGTGACAGGGGATCTTCATGGGCTGCTGGTGTGTAGTGTCCTACATCCAGAGAGAGGCAGCAGCTTCCCATGCATCATGTTCCCTCTTAGCTAATTCCAGGCAGCTTCCTCAGCATTCTGCTACCTTTTTCAATCCTATTACTCTGGACCTGTCTAACAGGGAGTTAACTCAAGTAAGAATATTAAAAACCAGAACCCTCTAAACCAGAACTCCTCAATTCAAGATTCTAACTTCGATGAGCTCTCAAGGTTTTACCAGAGTACCCCTCTTCAGGGGTAGCAGGTACAATGAGGAAATTCACACCTCCTATGTGCTGCTTCTGAAACTATTTTGAAACATAAAGACGTAGCTGAGAATTCCAATTCTGAAAAGCTTTGTTAGTTTGGCATGGGCTCTTTTTTAATGAAGAAGTAAAAAAAAAAAAAAAAAGTTTTAAGCATTTTAATTATAGCAACCTGCTTCATGCAATGTGCAGCTAATTCAGGCAATAGGACTACCTAATATGTAAGTCATTAATTCCTGGAAGCACCTTATGCATTCCAATCGTAACAGCATCACCCCTTAAAAAAAATTAAAATCTATACTCCTGTGTTTGCTCTCATTTTCATCTAATAATAGCAATAGTGACCGCAGTGCAGGGCATTCTCAGGGATTGATGACCCGCTGGGATTAATGGCACCCTTGGCTACACTTCTCCCCATAAATGCCTGTCAGTCTATCATCAATCCTCAGAAAATGCCCTATACCCAGATCATTACTACTTAACCAGTAGTTAGAAAGAAAATGAAAATCAAATGTAGGGAGAGTTGTAAAGAATTTCCACCTTTTGTATATGGGAGAGTGCATTTGCTCCTATCTTGTGGTTTAACCTGGCAGGCAGCTAATCACCACAGAGATGCTTGCTGACTCCCACCCTGCCAGTTGGATGGGGAAGAGAATGGGAGCAAGGAGTAGAAGAAAAATTCATCAGTTGAGATAAAGACTGTTGATAGGACAGAAAAGGAAGGGAAAAAAGAAGTATTATTATCATTATTAATATAAATATTAGTATTTAAATGATACATTAAATATACAAACCAAGTGATGCACAATGCAATTGCTCACCACCCACCAATCGATACCCTACCAGGTCCTGAGCTATGGCCCCCGGCCAGCTTTCCCCCCAGTTTTTATACTGAGCGTACATCATACAGTCCCTTTGTCCAGTTTGGGTAGGCTCTTCTGGCTTCTAGCATTTTGTGCCCCCCCCAGCCTACTCACTGGTGGGGTGGTATGAGAAGCTGAAAAGTCCTTGCCTTAGTGTAAACACTGCTTAGCAGTAGCTAAAACATCAATGTCTTATCAACATCGTTCTCATCCTAAATCCACAATACAGCAGTATACTTACTAGGAAGAAAATTAATTCTATCCCAGCCAAAACTGGGACACGCTATCAGAAATCTTTGTCTTAATAAGACATCACAGCAATCTGTATTGACTAACACGATTGAATGTGTTTCTGTGATTAGTCCTTGTGCAATCAGCTCCCTCAACAACAGATTCTGAGGCAGAAGAAGCAAGAATTAGGCTGGGAAGTGTCCCCAGCCCTCTCCCTCCTGGGGGTGGATAGAGCGCAACACTAATTTTGGTGCTATCACTAGCTTCTGTCCTAAACATGTGTTTTTATGACTAACAACATCCAGGCGGGATATAAGCTTTTCATCCCAATGCTTCTCAGATGGCAAAAGCTGAAAGCCTCAGCCTAGGTAAATTATTAGCATGCCATGGCAGTTAGCAGCACTAATCTCATTAAGAGAAAAGCAGTGGGAAGTGCAACATTGGTTCAAGCCAATGATCAATCTAGTTTCATATTGTTTTCATACTGACTTTCAGAGGAGGTGCATGTTGAAGATTTGACTCAAAAAGTCTCTAGATGTTGTGTAAATTTTCAACATATAGCAGCAAAAGCAATCCAAAACATGTGCCTCTGAATTGCTGGAAATGCCAGAAATGTTTGTGAAGACAAGTAAGAAAACATGGGTGTGATTTGACTGACAACCAACTGCTGCCATTTTTACTTTTTGATGACTGAGTGACCTCAGGAAATATTTATGCTGGCAAACTTGTAGCTATAAAATAGGAAAATGGATTGAAGCTAAAGCTGGCAGGAAACTGCTTTCTCCACTCGCCTTAGGTATGTGTGGGTGTTCACATATTTAGAAACTTAATTAATAGCTCTCAGGGACTTTCCCTGGCTATTTTTCAATGAAGAATGTTGCCAATTGATTTTTTTTTTAATTTATTTCTATATCACTAATTAAAACTTATTAATTTTGGCCTAGAAACACTCAGATGGAGAAAAATGTGTTCTTTTATCTTCTATTTTTCAGATAGACTTTATCAGAGGGCATTTGAAGATAGTCAGCAATGCTGTACATTTTACTTTCTGATGCACCTCATGTCACCTGTAACTTCTTAAGCTTCTCTCTTGGAAGCCAACAGTGACTAGGTCTGACCAGAACTTTAACCCTTAATCTGCTGCTTCTTTTACAGCACATGTTCAACCTTTCTGTCCTGGTAAGTTTCAGTGGTTAGGAAATTAAACAAATCTGTATTTCTGGGGTTGAGACTTCAAAGGAGATTATGTCATTCTAGCTTGATTGTTTGTAAGTGGAAGTCTCATGAACTGTACCCTGTTATGGAGAGGTAACATCAGAAGAGCTACTGCATCAGTGGGGGACAACATCAGAGATGACTTAGCCACAGCAGTAGAAGACTGTGTCCACTCTGGCTGTTGGTAGTGTTTGAAGCTAAGCTCCTGAAGTGAGTATGGTGTATGTGTGGAACTTCAGGACCAGATGCTTTAATCTGCAGACAATTTTTTTCTGTTCTCCCAGTCTCCAATGCAGTTGTAGGACACCCAGCCCTGGCATGCCATTGCACTATACTACACAGCCAGGCCATGGGGAAGGTGATAAGGGACATGAAGGTCATTAATGATGCTACATGTCAAAGAAGGGATATTTCCCCATTCAGTTTATGTTCTGGTTATTTTAATTTTCTTCACTATTTTAATACCACTGGGAGGTGCAGGTTCCTTTCCTGTCTATAAGGATTTTTTTGTTTCTTGTATATATATGCTGCAAATACTGCAGAAATAGTTGCTTCTTTCCTTCCCAGAAACAATTGCATTAAGCAATGGTTGAATCAAATTCTCAGGAAATCTGGAGTCACTGAGCACTGAGTTGGAAGAAAACCCAAGGCGAATTCATAGAAAACTTGAGGAGAGTGCTGGGTAAAGGCCTCTCAATGGCCTTCTCTTTTGTATATATCACTGTAATTCCTACTGTGTTGCTTGTTTGTGAAGAAAAGGGGAGATTTTTCTAATTATTCATACTCGGATATTATCTTTATTTTTTCATTCCCATAAATGTTAAATATAGGTGAGAGGGTGTGGGATGACATGAGCCCAGTGTAGAGCAAACACAGAAGCTAAACCAGCCCATGCTCTTTTTGAGATGTACAAGAATTATTGCAGCTAAGTCTGTCCAAAAGCCTCTGAATACTAGTCCATCATCCTCATAGTTTGAATTCATTCTTTTCCTTTTGTGGGAAAAAAAGGAAAAGAAGCTATCTAAATCGTTGGGATTAAGCAGTATTTTGCCAATTTACACTAACACCTGGATCCTTTTAGATAAGGCCCAAATGAACATTAACTCGTGCCAAAGCACACACTCAGACTGTTGACCTAACTGTTTAAACTATCATTCCTGAGATTTGGATGAACAAATGCTGGAGCTAATCCTGTCTATTGCATGTAACCTTATGCCCAGGCAGGCATTCATGAAATGTTATCAACATCATGTGTCAAAGGACTTTTAAATGTATTTTTTATTATTATTTTTAAAGGGAGAAACCAGAAATGAATATCAATTCAATCCTAAGTCACATGAAAGTACTGCATCCTATGTACATTACAGGTTTTAACTTTCATTAAAACTGATGTAAACATTATATTATTCAAGGAGCAGAAAAGTCTAGGGAGAAGAAAATACACAAAGGACCCCAGAAAATAAGGTAGTAATCAATGACAGAGGAAATAATGACACATAATTGTCAGCTATAGTAAGTTTTGTTATGCCTTGGGAACTCTTAGCCCCCTTTCTCATATGAACATTATGAGTAGCCATTTACACAGCAAATGTGAGACAAGTGTGATCCTTTGATCGTGGAATCCATTGGGGCCCTTTGAGGCTGACACCTTCCCCATGAGAAGTTCAGAGCTCAGTCCTGCAGTTGCTCCCAAGCCAGGAGGCTGTTACATCAGCATAAAATCACCCTAACCCTCACCTAGCTCTGCTTCATCACATTTTAATCTATACCTGGTTGGGTATGCAAAGATGTTCTAACGCACAATGTGCAATCCCTCACTGAGTAACATTGAGGCTGAACACCCATGTCCTTAAATCACAACAGATTATTGCTGTTTTGAATTGATTACATTTTTGTCCAAGCAAGTGGCAGCTGAAGGGATTGTGAATCATATCGGTGTTTCTGAATAGCCTGCAGTGGCAGGTGGGAGTGTGTGACGCCAGCAGGGAAGGCTGTAATAACCCCAGTAGCTTAGTGTCAAATAAAATCAAGAACAAGAGCAGCAGCATTAACAGTCAGTGAATGTTCCTCTAGTGCTTTTATGCCTTACAGCACTGTGTAACCATTGTTAGATGTTGTATTGGTCTGAAACTACATTTGCCTTCCCCCGGTCCTCTTGCCTACTCCCTGTGATTGGGTATGTTGCTGGGAGAAGTTATCGCAGCAATAGCACAGAAATGGCTGGATATGCACAGAAATTTGCCCTTTTCTAGTTCATTACTGCTGCCAATTAGGTGTTTACCCAGGGTGGCATTACTGTAGGAATAAAAGCTCTAGTCCCTCTCAATCAGATGACATGTTCTAGTCAAGCTAGGACTTCCACTCTTGAGCTGTACCTCAGTTAGAAACTGATATCCATGAAGAAAGCAATGTTGGTTAATTATGCTAATAAGATATTAGCCACCACCTCTTCCAGCTGCAGGCTTGTCACATCTCTCAGCAGTACCTTATTTTATTGCAAACTCCACTAAGTAGTATTATTTACTTTCTTGCCATAGATCTCATGTGAATGCAACGCTTACCTGCTTACAAAATCTGCTTTCAAAACCCAATCCTGCTAGGTTTTGGCTAAGGCTCAGGACTAGATTTATCGCAACTTAAAGGACATTCTTTGATAGAAATTGTTTTAAAAGGAAATTGAAGGAAAACTGCTTTTCCAATACTGGCTTACAAGAGCCAGAGCAAGTTCCACTGCCTCCACTTACTTGAAAGAATGATTTCATGTTCAGAGAGAAGAACTGATGCTGCCCTTTATGTTAAAGAAAGAGCCCATTTTCATGTAACTTATGCAAGAATAATTTAGAGCTGTAACTCATGGATTTCATGTCTTATTTTTGGGGAAGTGGCCTTCAAAAAGTGCTCTAAGTCTATTGTCTTGTTGGGCTCCATAGCAATCTGTTACCATTGATTAGAATAACTATTCCTCATTATTGAACGTTCTAGAATTATACGTGGATATTTAATGTGAAGTGTGATTAGAGATGTGATTAAAATGTGTTTCTGCTCAAATCAAGTAGGTTGCTGGTACACTGAAAATGAACTAAATATCAGGAAAGATAATAAAGCCTTTTCTTATTAGAATCACTACCTCCAAGTTACACTAACGAAAGATCATTTCAGATGCTTATCCACTTGATTGCATTTTTGTACTTGGAAGTCTATCTGCAGATGACGAGAACTTGTCTTTTATGGTGATGTCCCTACAAAAGCTCAGAGCAAGCCTGCTGTGGGGTTAGAGCCTCTGCAGGCCCTACCCCAGCAGGTAGGCAAAAGCAGTGCCGTTCCTCCGAAGCCCCTTGCTGCTGCGGCTTATTTTTCAAGAGATTTACTCAAAGGCCAAAGCTCAGCAGGAGAGTGTTAAGCTTTTCTGCTCTGATACATGCTTGTGGGTCCACATGAGAAAGTCAACAGTTGTTTGTTAGTATTGTTGTTTTGTTGAACTCAGTAACAGCTTGTTGGCAGTGGCTAAAGTAGCTATTCCTCTTTAATGAACTCTTTTCAGAACTGCACATTGAAATTCATTATTTAGGTATTATCAGTGGGTATCTCTGCTTACTCTGTCTTCACAGAAGCCTTACAGCAATTTGTTAGCTTTAAATTATTTTAAGAGTCTACAATTTCTGGTAACTCTTAAGCACATATGTGCATTTTCCTTTTTCCAGTACACAAACAGCTATTAATTTCATTTTATTAGTGATGCTTTGACTATATTGTATAAAAAGAGACAACCACTTCCTTCAGAGCCATGGCCACAGGTCACCATTAATGCTTGACAGTGTCATTCCTATTTAGATGATAACTTCCCAATTATTAGCAGTCTTTGAGGTGTATAAAACTTGAAACAGTGTGGGCTTTATTCCACATAGAAAACAGACAAAGAAGGCAGATTTTCCAAAGCTCCCAGACAGGGTAAGAGCAGTATCAGACCTAGCACCGTGTCTACCAGGACACGCAACCGCCTAAGCAGTTTAAGACAGTAAGGTCTGTAAGATGTAGATATTGCATTTGTATCACATGCCATGAATATGGTACATAAATGCTGACCCTTCAGGAGAACATACTGCAGGTAATCTCCATGTCGATATATCTGAAGTATTGTAGATCACTTATTTGTGTGAGGTGCGCAAAGCTGGAAGGCACTAGAGGTTGAATCAATTTACAGTGCAGAAGTGAAAATCCTAGTGTCACTGCAGTGTCACTGGGCCATGGACAGGGCAGCTCTGAGAAATAGATCTGAGGGAAAAAACTGTCCAAAGACTCATTCAGTCATAGCATTAAAAAATGGTGGAGAAAAGAAGGATTTTTCAATCCAGAAGTATTTGTTTCAGACAGGAGGCACAACATTGTCCACATGATTTCATTTACCAGCAAGAATTTGTTCTTGCACATGTCCAGACACTAGCATGGTAATGAAGCTATCTCTGTGTAAACAAGCTTTTTAATCTTCTTTTTTTCCTAGAGTCCAAAACATTTATTACATGCTTCTTACATGAGGTGGCTGGAAAAAAATGCTTTTAAATGTAATGCTTTCCAACCTTCTGAGTAAGCAGCTCTGAAGTGTCTACCTGTATTGTAAAGAGGGAGAACAAAATTATTCCTAAAGTTAATTAAAAAAAGAAAACCTGACTCTATTTCCATTCATATAAAGCTAACCTGACATCCCAAAAGCAGCTATTATATGTCAGCATGTCATGTGCACTGGGAATATCTGATCCAATTCACAGCTCATAAATGTCTAATTAAAAAAATATATATACAGCAATTTTAATTGGTTCATTGCATCATTTGTTTTTATTATGGTTTTAAACTCTTGCACAATAGTCAAAGCTAAAACTCTCTCAATTTGGAGGGGAAAAAAACCTACGAAGAAGGGTCTCCAACAATGTAAAGGTAAGTAGGAGTTCAATAATCACCACGTGTACAGTGATAGGTAAATGACTGAATGTTATTTAGAACACAAATCTGGGATCTAACACATCATGAAGTAGATGGTTGAATCTGTCATGTGTTTTAGCAGTGCCAGACAAATCAGTATTGAATTAAAAAGAAACTGGTGCTGGCTTAGGTTTAGTGCAAAACTTTAAGCTGAAGAGTGCAGTAGATATATCTGAAAGAGTACATTGCTTCTGGTTTTAAAAAAAATGAAGTAGAAATCCACAAATTATGCTTTTGGTTGGTTTTGCCAATGTTGATTTTTACAATGCTGTAGGAACAAAAGTTAAAGAAGGGATATCTTATGGCTAACTCAGTATTTATCTAATAGTTGATAAAGAAAATTCAATTCATAATTATTTATGAATGAACATCAAGGAGTTTATTATCTTGATTACTCACTAATCATTTCCCGTAAATGCAGTGACCTAAAAATCCCATATAATCAATAAAGTAGTAAGTTCCAGATTTAAATCACTGTACCTTGTATTCTTGAGTAAACCTTTGGATAATTTACAAAGGCTGTTGAATTTTATAGTAAGTGTTTTTCAAACCAAGCTGGATTCTAAACAATAATGACTTTTTAATGTGGATCTGTGATTACATTGTCATAGTGAAATATGACAGTCTTTGACTGCATTCGAAATGAGGCAGAGGGTGAATTACTCCAAAGGCATGGATTACCATAGCCTCAGGTAAAGCAATCTTCATAAATTAAACTCCAATCTAAAGTGACCTGTCACTACAAACCTGTTGCTGCTCCCAGTAACTTAAATTTCAGTCTATAATTTGTAAACAAGTTTTTTTCTTATTACCACAATGGGGGAGAGTTACTTTGCTAAAGTGCTTTGAAATGAAGGTGAGGGAGGAGAATTATACATAAGCATTTTATGTGTTCCTTTTCTATAATTTCAAAAAGCTGCTGGTTTAGGAAATGCAACTTGTTGTCTGCTAAAATGTTTATGCTTTTAAGATATCTAAAGCTGTCAAGTGAAGGAGCCTTTCGCATAAACAGCAACTACAACACTTTCCTAACTCATTTTTGACACAGTGAGCATATTAGACTCATATGCTCAGCAATAACATCTATAGTTCAATGATATTCAGAAATGTCTTGTACATTTAGCTGCTCGAGCCAACATTTCCCAAGGGCTTTGCTGGGTTTGCCATACCTCAGCCTGGGAAAATTCAGTTTATAAATATTTTTCTCAGAAATACCAGAGCAGCTGTCTTCTGAAAATCATATGGCTAGCATGGTAACCAAAAGCTAAGGGCTTTGTTCAGGGATGGCTTTGGACACCAGCAGAGACAGCAGAGAGTCCACCCACCACTGTAGGGACCTTGCAGGCATGGCAGTCCTGAAACTTGGTAGTTTTCAGCCCATACTAGGAAGAAAAACTGTCACCAACTTTAAATTTTTCAGTAAGTACTCTGCAAGCTGTTCAGCAGCATAGCTGAACTACGTGATTACATTCTCATGGCTAGGGATAGCAGCTGAATTTCCACCATGGCTGCTGGTACTCAGTGTGGTAAGATTGGGCAGCTGGAAGCAAACATCAAACACTGCCATGTTTCCCTGACTGGTTAAGGTATGAATTGTGAGTGAGAATGGTATGAGTGATGGTTGAACAGCATTTCTGCTATCCTGCCTTGAACATTCACCAAGGAGTATAAGGGACTTGAAATCAATATAGTCTGAAACTCTGGGTGAGTATTCTCACAGGGCTGTTGACTCTACCTTGTCAGCACAGCTAAAATCACATAGGGAAAACCTGTTCTTTCTTCATAAAGATTATTATTCCCAAATTCCTATGAGGAGTTCAGTTCTTCACAGCAAGTGGCACCTGAATAGCTGATTCAAAATTTAGCAACATGGTCGTGGTCAGAAACAGAGGAATCGGGGAAACAGGGAACCAGTCAGCTTCACATACATAATAAACATGATGCTTTCACAGTGTGGGATCTGGGTTTGAGTCACAAGCTCAGTTATTGGTTCCCTGTGATGACAAGTTTATATATAGGAAGGTAATGACACAGAGAAAGGTTTCCCTGTTCTCTCTCTTGAGTGTTAAGCCTTCTTATTAAGAATGATAGGTCTGGGTCATGAAGATGTTTCTAAGGAACTGAGTGGAGCAGGTTGAAGAAGACTGAATTTAGTATATATGCAACTTCATTTAATATTGGGTCTTCAGATGGCTTCCTTTAGGAGGAATATCTCCTTCCTTTACCTAATTAGCTATTAATATCATGTGCACTTCTTGCTCTCTTCTTCTACGATGTTTTATTCATTCTCTCATCATAATCATTGAACCCAGTGTCTTAAGAAAACAAGTGTTATATAGGCATTTCGTGTCTACCAGGCAGTTTGCATCTTTTGCCCAGTTACTTTGGAACCTGTGACCAATTTCAACCAAAGTTGATACCTAAAAAGATATCCCATTTTTGAAAGACTTATGAGAACATTCAGACGTGTGTCTGTCTTTCCACCCAGAGAAAGATCCTTCAAATGGCAATCTACCTTAAGGTGATTGAAAACAAGAAGTAGTTTTGTTCACTTAAATATGAGCCTAAAAAAGAAAGCTGCCCAAGTTAGGTTATTAATACTGCATTGCAGTTTGAGGAAATTCAGCTGAAACAATCGCAAAAAACTTCTTCCACAATTATATCTGGATTTGTAGGGAAGTATAAAGATTTCTAGATGCCTCCAGGATTTCTTGCATTTTATATTTTAGTTAGGTGTAAATGCAGCTGTGAAAATCCTGATTTTGCTGAGCAGTTTTTACACATGGTTCATTGCCTAAATCCTGTCAGATTTCCAGATATTGGGGTTCTTCACAGATTTTTCCCTACTTGAGAGAGTGGGGAAATTTTGCTTGAGAGACTAAATATAGCATCTGGCAGAAGCATGTTTCACCCTGCAGAAAAACAGATTTAGCTCCTAAACTTACCACCTCTTCCTCAGATGGATGGCTGAAAGCACTAGGGCAGCACATGGCACTCTCATTTCTTACCTTCTTTTATCTGCTTTCCAGCAACATTGCTTACACAATATTAATTTGCTCCTCTTATGATGGTGCCCCTAATTGAATGACTTCATACTATTGTTTCCCGCCTCATTTAGTATACAAGAGGGGATGTGGTCACAGAAAGAAAAGAAATTAATTATTTTCTCCCACTTGTCACTTTCTAGTGTTTGGCCCCAGCCATACTCACTGACCACTGTTTGGGTTGTGTCTGCCCATAGAATTGCTAGTTTCTTTCTATGCTTCTATGAATTTTTTAAATGAAAACAGCAAAACAAACAAACTCTAATCTCACATCATGTCAGACATATCATGTAGCTCAATTCATAAAACTGACATGCTTCAGCAGATAGAAATGGAGTTTTGTACTTCAGAGCTTGTTAACAGTAGAACTTAGTGTTACCTCACCTTCACCGGCATAGTCAAGAACCAGCTGTGGAGAACGCACAGGGAAAGACAAGTATCAAAGCAGAGGACAATATGACACTGGGTGGGAGATAATGAACAATAAGGCTATGAATTGGCCTATTTTTAATACAGCTCCTCCACTGGCTCTGAAATTAGTTTTTTAAAATCGTTTATGTTTGATTAATCCTATTGTTGTTGCACAGCAGTCTGGTACAATTTGATTTCATAGGATCATAGAATAGTTAAGCTTGGAAAGGACCTTCAGATCATCTAGTTACAACACCCCTGGCATGGGTAGGGACACCACACACTAAACCATGTCACCCAAGAATAAGTTCAACCTGGCCTTGAACATTGCTAGGGATGGGTATTTCAAGCACCAGGTAAGGCACTTGGTAAGAAAAGAGGTAGCTGTCCTGGGTTCAGCTACAGCAGTCATTTTTTCTCCTTCTTAGTAGCTGGTGCAGTGCTGTGTTTTTGACTTTCAGTCTGGGAACAATGCTGATAACACCGATGTTTTTAGTTGTTGCTCAGTAATGTTTACTCTGACCAAGGACTTTCTCAGTCTCATGCTTTGCCAGAGAGGAGGGGAAGCCAGGAGGAAGCAGAGGCAGGACACCTGACCCAAACTGGCCAAAGGGGTATTCCATACCACAGCACGTCATGCCCAGTATATAAACTGGGGGGAGTTACCCGGAAGGCCCAGATCGCTGCTCGGGTCGGGCTGGGTATCGGTCAGCGGGTGGTGAGCGGTTGTGTCCTTTTCCCTTGTTATTCCTCTTATCATTATTATTGGTAGCAGTAGTGGTTTGTATTATACCTTAGTTACTGGAGAGCTGTGATCTCAACTCGTGGGAGTTACATTCCTCCGATTCTCCTCCCCATCCCTCCGGGAGCGGGGGGAGGAAGGAAAAGGGGGGGAGTGAGCGAGCGGCTGCGTGGTTCCAAGTTGCCGGCTGGGCTTAAACCACGACAGTAGCTTATAGAGAAATAACACCTCAGTGTATCATTATGATTTCCATCAGCAGGATCATGTTGATGGGCCACATTCAAAGAAAATCATCATCTGAGCACTATCATCTGAACAGCTGCACCTCTATTCCTCAAAAGCATAGGGAGCATTTAGAAGCATGAACAATCCCAAAGGACTAACCAGCCGTGAAATGTATGGAAGACATCACAGGAGTAGAACAAGACTCTGGAACTGCAGTCCACTGTGGGAGTCTCACACATGGGTGAGACTTGAAGGGAGGTCCCTTCATGATGGGAGAAACAGAGTCAAGGAGTGGCAAACAATTCCCCTGCCACAACTGCTGGGGACTTAATGCTCTTGGTTGCAAAGAAATATTTTAATGGAATAAAAATATAAACATTGCCTTCCTCATTTCACAGTGCATCCTCATTTCTTGACTGTATCTCAGCCTTTTGGGAGTGCCTGCTAAAATTAGCATCCACACATTTTGTAAGGAGCAAGTAAAGGAGCTTCCACCTAAGGGAGGAACTGCACCACTACCAAGGCAGCTGATACATTCTCACTGCAGGCACTTGCTTATTTGTTCTGCTGCCAAGATATCAATTGGATACTAGGCTTGCTATTGAGCCAAAGAAAGATTCTGTTGTTTTTGTAAAAAACATGAATGCATTATGCTATGTCAGGTAACGCTATAAAGCAAAATAAAAGGTACAGGAGGGAAAGGAGCAGAACAGAACAACTGCAGCTCTAGCGCTGCAGATTTTCCAGCCTATAGTGGCACATTTTGGTACATGGACAAACCCCATGACACTTCTATGGGTGTCTGAGTCTGAAGATGATTCAGCTTCTCCTGCTGTGCCTTGATGGGATTGTCTGCAGTGACTAACATAGCTCTGTCAGTCTGGCTGATATCACTCTGCAGCATCTTGATTGAGGAATGAGCATACCTAGAGCTGTATGGGATGTTCAAGGAAGGATCTGGAGGATGAGTTTCAATGTCCTCCCAACTCCTTATCCAGCTTGAGCTGGTACACTCAGATTATTGAGCTGTAAGGTGCCTAGTGGCTTCTGCAATCATCTTACTCTCCTCATCTCTCTTCTTTGCCTTTCAAGGGCAGATCTGCTCCTTCCCTGGGTGAAAAGTGGGCCCATGACTACTGAGGGAGAGACTTCACATGCACGTAAGGCAGACAAGACATCCACAAAGCTATGAAAAGAGAGGGTTTGTATGGGAATGGGCTTTTGGAGGCTGAGCTCCTGCTGTCCGTGCCAGCTGACACATCTCCAAAGGATGGGCAATGCCTCTCTGATAAGACTTCAGTGTTTTGCACTCACACACTTCTCATGCTGAGATGGAAGCTATGAAAAGCCAAGTTTCTGCACACCTGTAAGGCTGTTCCTGACCAGTCATGAGCCAACCTCTCACAGTTTTGGTTGTTTCTCTGACATGCCCAACTGTGGCTGCTCATGTCAAATTTAGCAGAACCACCTACGGTGTTAAATAGCTTTGATTTTCATGTGTCTGTTTTCAGCTCAAAGTTGTAGCTTTGTGCCAGAGAGCTAGTTTTTCTTTCCTTGGAAATGGCAGAGAAACAGTGATTCCCATGGCATCTTGGTACAGTCACCAAATGGGAAGGTTTCCCAGCTGGATGCTCACTCACATGCAGTAACTTAACTGTTGACTTGTGTGCTTTTGCACTCTCCATGGTCATAGCAGCCTGTAGCACTCTCTCTGTCTACACACTTAGCAATACGTCCTGGCAAAGGTTCTTAAGTCTGTTATCCAGCTGGAAAAGGAGTCAGCTTCAGGACTGAGTGGTCCCAGGATGACCCAGTAGTATATTTTAACTTTTCTTCAGACTTCCCACATGGTGGGTGTTTTGTGTTTATGGAGTCCTTGCACTGACATATAATTACAGAAGAAAATAACTCCTTTGGCATAGCAGAAATACAGTGATGTGCGTAAAAGACAATATAGCTCATATTCCTTCCTTCCTTCCTTCCCTTGTGGTGCTCTTAAATCGCTCTTCTCCTTAAAGAGGAGCCTCCTGAGACTGGAATGTCTCACAGGAGTTCTTGGTTTCTCCTGTGAAACATGGAGTCTTTCCTTCTCTCCCACATAAAACCAGCTTACTTTTTCCTTAACTGTCACATAGTTCCCTCCCCAAAACTCCTTTTTTGTTTTTCTTCCTCTGAATGCATGAACCTTTCCATCCATTTTTTCCAGAGAAATGCAATCATGAAGACGTCTGGCTATATTTGCAATATGTGCATGGATAAACTTAGAGACAACAGTGTAAGAAGTTATGCACTGAACAGAAAATAAGCCTAAACGCTCGCCAGCTTGTATCTAGCATAAGTATCAGTCAGTGTGCTTCAGTGGATCTGCTCTAATGTACCCCCACTGTGGACGCGAGCCAAAATCTCAACAGCAACAAACAGCCCATTATCAATCCATTAGTCCTCACTGGCTGAACTATACACATAAAATCTTGTTTTACACACATACTCCTGCCATTCCCCAGCAGAGATAATGAGATTACATGTGCCATATCACTCAGCCCAGAAACTTGTCACATTCTAATGAGTTTGTTCTCTCTGCCCACAGATACAAATAAAAAACCTGCTTTGTCTTTTCCTGCATAAGAGGTAGTCAAGAGCCAGAAGCTCATTCATGAAAATGCCAGCACCACTACTGCACCCAGCTAACACACATGTGATGATTCATTGCAAGTTTTGTCTATCAGTGTGCATCACACAGGAGGCAGAATAGCAGAGAATGTGACTCCCACTATGGTGTTACTAGGAAATTGGAAGTGGAGCATACCTCCCCTCCCCCCTCCCTCCACAAGAAAGCTATTTTCAGAATAAGAAAGGGCTTTGCTTGCTTGCTTGCTTGCTTCCTTCTTTTCTTCCTACACTGGTTTTGGCTAGGATAGAGTTAATTTTCTTCATGGTAGCTAGGCTGGGGTTATGTTTTGAATTTCTGCTGGAAACAATATTTATAACACAGGAATGTCTTAGTTACTGCTGAGCAGTGCAGAGTCAAGGTGTTTTCTGCTGGGAGTGCACAAGAAGTTGGGAGGGGACACAGTCAGGACAGCTGACCCCAGATGACCTAAGTGATATTCCATGCCATATGCCCCATCTCTGGAAGTTTTCAGGGACAGGTTAGACAGGGCTTTGAGAAGCCTGGTCTAGTAGAAGGTGTCCTACTAGGTGATCTTTAAGGTCTCTTCCAACCAAACCATTCAATGATTCTATGATGATTTTGTGGTGTCATGCCCAGCATATAAAGCTGTGGGAAGAAGAAGGAAGGGGGAACATTTGGAGTTATGATATTTGTCTTCCAAAATAACTGTTGCCTGATGGAGCCCTACTGTCCTGGAGATGGCTGAACATTTGCCTGATGATGGGAAGTGGTGAATTAATTCCTTGTTTTGTTTTTCTTCTGTGTCCAGCTTTTGCTTTACCTATTAAGCTGTCTTTATCACAACCCATGAGTTTTCTCACTTTTACATTTCTGATTTTCTCCCCTACCCTACCAGTGGGGAGCGAGTGGCCATATAGTGCTTAGTTGCTGGCTGAGGTTAAACCAGGTCACTTCTGCTTTCAAAACCTATGGGTATTCTCTAAACAGATAATTAGGTGCTAATTATTTCTTTTAAAGCAGAATGTTTCCCAGAAAGATGACTAATATTTATGGATTTTTGATAGTGCATAAAAAGAAAAATTGGATAAACTTCTGGGTTTTTTTCAATTTTGTTAATACTGGTGTCATGATACCTTTGCCCTATACAGTTTTCCTGTCTTTGAGCTAGATTTTTTGTGTGGATATTGACAACTGACCAATGACCACATTACTGTAATTCTTTCTACACTTATTTAAAAGCATGTCTGCACAAATAGTCATAATGAGCTGTATACCCAACTGTTCATGTTACCAAAGACTGTCTCAAAATCTGACTACTTCTGAAACAAAGGGCTCAGACTGGATGACAAGTCACTGTTGTGCCTGCAACTATCATCTACCCTTGACCCATGGTAACAATGTGAGCCTTAGCCCACAGCAAATATGAAATATCCAGCTCAGTTTGATTCTCTTGGTTGGCAGACAGCCACTGCTGAACCTTGCTGACATCACAGTGCACAAGAAACTAATGATGTTTCCCCACTCAGAAAAACAATTCTTTCAGAAAATGGTTTTTGGGAGGGACTTTTGTTTCTTTGTCTTCCTCACATTAACATTCTTTCCTACCAAATGATGGATCCACTGGTGGTTCACCCAGGGAACTCCACGTTGAACCCATCCCTTGGGGCCATGTTGATGGGACAGTGCCATGTGTGTAAAATTTTCCTGTGTGTCTCACAGTGCTTCTGCAATGCTATGGTCTGCAGTGTTTCATTTCAGGGTGTCCAAGTGGAGTGCATATGCCTTGTTTTGGTTCTCTGATTTGGAATAATGCCTGCCTTTTTGTGAAAAAGGAAAAAGGTACTAAAATTCTGCTCTGAGCTATTGCTGTACAAATGGTATCCTTTGTTATACTGGGGAAGCCCTGCTATAAATAAAAGAATTATGTAGCTGCTCATTTTAACTTTTTGACATTGGGTAGGTCTATACTTTTCTTAAGAGCTGGAAATGTAAAAATATGTACAAAAGCATGGCTAATTTATGTCCTAGATTTTAAAGCAGAATAGCTCATTGATCTTGTCTCCTAGTTTTGCTTAGAATTCAGTGGTACAATATGTCTTAGAGCTTGAAGAGATGAGTGAGGATCTGTATCGCTTGTGTGAGCTGAGGAGGAAAAGGAAAAAAAAACCAATCTTCCATTACTGTATAGAGTGGCTGTCTTTTCAATTATGGATGAAAAGATGAGTATGACCCTGAGGGGGTGGATTCAAACAGAATGCAAGGGGGGAAGAGCCCTAAAAAAAAGCAAAATCTTTACTAAGAGATGATTAAAAAGGAACCTAAATGTCTGGAAGTGTTTTGACGAAGGAAGCGCAGTGGAGGTGGGGGGAAATTATTATGGTGGAACATAAAGTAATGGTATTAAATTAGCAAAAGGAAAAGGTCTGTTGAATATCAATAAAATCCTGTTTTCCTGTGGCATCATCTCCCAAGGGAAGTTGCAGGAGCTTCAGCATTTGAGTTCTGGCAAATGATTTGGGACATACCACAAGAAAGTGTGGTTTAAGGCACATTACTGTGATGTTCAGGGATGGAATTATAGAATCATAGAATCATAGAATAGT
>NW_009926987.1:7502-72357 GCF_000696875.1 Nestor notabilis | reverse complement strand
GAGCCACGACGCTTTGTCCCACACAAGCCTCAGGCTTTTTCCTGCAGTATTTCTTCCTTAACTTTAATCCCTCACCTCCTCTTAAAGCTTTCGAGGTATGAAAAATGACAGCGACCTTCCGAAGTTGCGGCGCACCCCTCACTGTGTTTAACAGGCGACACTCCTGCAGGCATCGCCGCTCCTCACCCCAAGAACAAGCGAGAGAAAGCTAATGCTCCGCTGTCCCCTCCGCTCACCGCGGGAAGTCCCGAGCAGCCACTGAAGTCCCTCGCGAAGAACCGCCCCACGGCTCGGGGGCCAAGCGAACCCGCTTCCCACCATGCCGACCACGGCTCCCCTTTGTCTTCCCTCCACTCACCATCGTCCACCGAAGCCGAGGCGGCGCCCACACAATCAAAACCAAACGAGGCTTCAAAAACAACACTAACTTTCCTGAGAAAACAAACAGCGGACAGTCCCCCCCCCTTTTTTTTTTTTTTGGTCTTTTTTTCTTTTTTTGTCTTTTTCCCCCTTTTTCGCCCCAAGGTAGAGAAAAGCAGCTCTTCCCGACTCCCCCTCTTCTCCTTAAGTATCCCCGAGTGGGAAGGGGCGGGGAAAGGCCACACCCGCTCACAGCCGCCCCGGCGCGGCCTAAGGGGCGAGTTGGGGTTTGCCCTCTCCCTCCCTCTCTCCCTCCCTCCCTCGGGCAGCCTCTGTGTGGCGTTTTGGGAGCAGGCCCGTAGGCACAGGGCGAAGGGTGTCAGGATATCGTGGCTCTTTTCTCTTTGTTAGGAGATTAGGTAGGACTATTATTGCTGGTCTTGTTGTTGAGCGGGAAGTAACCGTTGAGTGAGGGTGGTAGCAGCGCACCCTTGCTGTTTTGAGCTAGCGCTTGGGTTTGTTGAGGTTTGAGACGTGTATTGTTGAAGAGGTCTTCACTCACTTTGAGACAAAAGCTGAAGCTTTTTCATGAATGTTTTCATGGACTCTTACTGTCTGTACTGAAAACCAACCTGCTGTCTGTTCACCAGTTGCTCAGGACGTTTCTAGAAGGAAACCTCTCAGGAAGCCCTTCTGTTTCTACAGTAATAGCATGCTTCTGCTGGGTTTTGGAAATTAGTTTTAAATAGTTGTTTGCCACTGGTATCAAGTGTTTACAGCATACACTGATTTTATCAAGTTTTAGGGAGAGGGGAAACGCAATAGCCAAAGGAAAATGTCTAGCCAGAATAAACCCAGCCTCTGACTGGGATCACTTAGGGAGGTTTTTTGTTTATCTTAATGGCTTTTTAGTGATAAAGGTGTAAGAGTGATACTTGTTTAGGATGAAAAATGGAAGTACAAACCTAAACTAACAAACTGAAATGTGAGCTGGTTTTTTCCCTATGAGATTTTCTTTCTTCTGATGCATAGATTTATTTTTTTTAACAACATACCAAGTGTTCACCTTTTTCAGATGCTGATCGTAATAGTCAAAAGTAGACTGTACCTAACATCTACTTCAATAAAATGGATTCGTATTTATCCTTAAGAGTGGCAACAGGTTAGTGCCACTAAGTGAAAAAAAGAGTAATTTTCTTTCTACTCTTGAAACTAAAATTAGTCTTTGTAGTCCAAAGTAGTGCAGAAGCCAGATTGTGAGTGGTTTGTGGGGTTTACCTTATTTATTCCTCTCATGGCCCTAACTAGAAGATATCTGAAGTATCTCCTATTCGCTATTAGGTGAAAGATAGCCGACCTGGAAATTATAATACAAATCCTGTTCTAAGAAAAAGAATTCTTTACCTTTTTTCATGGAAATTGTGAGTACTGTTCTCTTCTAACAAAACTAGTATGATTCCAATACAAAAGCAGAGTGGTGTAGTTGCTATAAAAAAGACCAATCCTTACCAAGGCATTATTGATTCTAGTTTTGTGATGCTATCCTGACCTTCAGTGGACTGGGTTTGGGTTAGGATGTCTTCTGTTTTTTCTTAATTCAGTATTAGCTTCTAAAATTGGAGAATATCTGTTGCTCAAAACAAAGGAGAGAGGCATTTATTTTTCTGCTGCCAATACACAAATGTCAAAAGGGGTGGAGGCAGTGGAGTAGGAAATTATTGTCTTAGTTTGCTTTATTAAAATTGCTACTGGAAGGGTTGTTGCTCAGCAGCTTTGTTAAATGCACTAAGTAGCAGAATAAGAAACAAATTTTATGTTTTACTGTATTGGACAGTACTTTTTACTTAATACACATTTAAAATACTTAGTATCTGAGCCAAATTGTTTGTCTCCTGGAATCTTATGATTTTAAGTAATCTAGGAGCTAAGACCAGTTATTGTTATGTCTCAATGTTACCATAAAGATGTATCGGGGCTTGGCTTTTTGTTTTTAGGTTGTCTGCTTGCTTTTTGGTTTGGTTTGGTTTTTTAATTAGAGTTACTGATAAATCAGTATAATTCAGGGAGTGTCCCTCATTTGGGATCTGGTAGGCTGCAGTGGGTGAGGATTCTACAAAAAAGTCTGATGAAAAATAAATCTGATTATAAATAGTGGTGCCTACGTTTTACAATTTAATAGTCAGAGGTACATACTTTAAATATCAGGTTAGATTTAGGCTTCCTAGAGGTAGATCTAAAACTGGAGAGCAAGAGTGCCATATAAATTACAATAGCATTTCTTGAAACTCTTCTGCAATTTTGGGACCTTTTCTTGAGAATCATGTTGAGCCTTTCTGTAAGGAAATTATATGAACATGAAAAGAAGGATGTAAAAGAGATACTCAAGCTGTTAGGTTAAGAACAATAGAAGAAGGTTCCACTTTTTAGACAGCTAGGCAAGCTTGCTTAAGAAAAAGGTACTGAGTTACCAAATCGGGTTTGAATGTCTGTTTTCTGAGTTTGCTATTTCATACTGAAGAGAGAATGCCACATGCATTTCACAGTAGTCAGCTTTAAAAGATCATGCTGTATTTAGTTAAATTTTGGACAATTCGTTTACTGCTGTTTGCACTGAGGTAGTTATTTAAGAGGATATACAATAATCTTGTTAGGAGCATCAGTATTTAAAAATAAAAATCGTATGCTGTTTTAATGCACGTTGAAATTCTAGTAGAGTTTCCACTGGCTTCAGTAGAGAAAGCAGAATCTGTGTTCTTCTTGGCATGGTAAAATCCTTTGAAATGTAGTGGATCATGTGCTGACTGATTTTTTTAACTTTGTTTTTTCCCTAACCCTGTAAGAAGTAATGGAACACAAATAACTTATTTTAAACAGACACAGCGAATAGCTTCATGTATAAAATTCCAATTAAATTACCTTTTTTATCCTTGATTTGGATGAAAACCAGACTACTATTTTGAACATTAATCTGTTTACTTAATTTCCAGAAGTGGAGTTCCTTTGGGAGCTTATTTTTCTAGAAACTGCATTATTTTAGAAAACTTTAAGTAGTCTGATAATAAATTTAACTCAATACATATGCAAGCAATAATGTAGTGAAAACTTAACACCTAAACTGTACATGCTTGAGTTATCCATAATCTAAGCTGGGACAATGCTTAGGCCTACACAATAGTTTGGCACTGAGTGCCACCAGGCAAATACGCATTGTTTGGAAAAGGTACTTGTTTGGTTAAGCTTTTCTCCTGATAGTTTAACTAGAGCCATGTCATTCACGACTTAACAGCGAACGTTCGTCCTTTTGTCATTTGACATTTTGATGCCATTAATGATTTTATAGGCTCTTGTCATAGCTACCTTTCAGTTACCTTAGCTTTCAGACCGAAGAGTCTCACCTGGGTTCCCTTTCCCTTTCCTCCTCAGGTCAGCAGCTTTCAGAACGGGTGAGCCGCTGGCTTCCTTGGCTTGCTCAGCCTCTCGCAGGGCAGCAGCTCCTGCGTTTGTTTAAACTGATTTGCCTCCTTGTGTCGCTAACCTCCTGTGCTACAGCACAGAGCTTCCCAGCCATTTCGTGACCAAGGCATCATGCTGCATCCCGAACAGAAATCCAGAGTACTGTTGTCTTAAGCGTGATGAAACCACCGAGACAGCAGAAGCTTGGAAGCGGGTATCTCGAGGTCTTTTTCTTAAAATGTTTTCCCCAGAGGTGAAAAAGGCTTAAAACACCAGAAGACTGACTTTATTTGAACTGGTAATTAAACAGGAAAAGGGATTTATTTCCCCCCCTCCCCCAGCCCCCCAAAAGAAAAAACACTGAATAAGGCAGAATAGAAATAAAAGTTGTTCATGAACAACCCATTGCCATCCTGTGTTTCCATACATCAACTTTGTTAGGAGGTGAGAAGCCACAGAGCTGACGAAACTGAGCAGACAGGCAAGGACTGCTCTGAATTGTAACAAATAGTACACATCTCTAGTTTCTAGGAAGAGCTTTTTCGTTGCAAGGGCAGTTCGAGTATCTGACTGCTTTTCTGCTGTCTGCTTGGGTGTGCTGCAGATTCTTCTGTCTTTTCTCTAACTCTACAGACTCGGAAAATTTTTCTTCTCTCTGCATGGTAGGACTGCGAGCTGCTTGCAATGACAGGAGCCATGTCCCTTCAGGGAGTTTCACCTTAGTGCCTCTTGTGTTAAAAGAGCAGAATGTAGGAGGTAGAAGTGACAAACAGAACACATACTGTCTGTCCACAGGTTTCACTCTTTGGTGGCGTTAATAATGTCATCTTGTCACGTCCTTGCAGAGCATCACCCTTCGATCTACTATAGAAGAGGAGGAAGTTAAAGCAGCATCCTTGAATGCTTTTCTCTGTGTTCTAGAGGGGAATGCCAGCCTTTCCAACTTGGGGAACCCTCTCAACTCTCAGCCTTGGCCCTGTTTGAACACATCTTTTGCCCAGCTGTTTGCTTCTGAAAGATTTCAGTGGGCTTCTGAGCCTAATGGGTTCTCACGTGGTACATTATGTATGGTGGATAGATTTTTCTAGAGAAACACTAAAAATCCCCCTCCAGTTCAGTACTGTTGACAACTAAACTGTTTATCCTTTTATGCCTCTGACTCCACAGATACCTTTTTGCTACATGGTTTGGACCAATTCTTTATTGCCTAAATTTCAACCAAGACATCAACAAAGCAACAACTTCCACAGAGCCTGCATTTTATGTTTGATGAAATAAACAACAATTTGGGTTTTCCAATTTTTCATTTTTACAAAAAAGTATCTACTGAAAAGGATAGAACAGAGAAAGGAGTAATAGTACTTTTAAGCCTCTTATACAAGATGTTGTTTACAGTATATGTTTGAAATGCTCTGAACTTTTTAAGATTATTTCTGACCACAGATTAAAAATCACATAGGCATTTGTCATGACTGAAATAGTGGGCTGCAATCTTAGATGCATACCAGGCTCTTGTACACTAATGTATAAAATTGAGTAACCTTAAAAAAGCAAATTTAATACATTGAATCTGCAGATGTCTGCTTGTATTTTGAATCTTGGCAAATCTTTCTGATTTTGGGCTGTCTTTATCTATGGCTTAAAGTCACAGATTTCTGTATCTTATGATCTCTTAGATCTCTTGATCCTGATTTCTGTCTGAAGGTTTTGGCTTCCCATTGGACTGAACTCTGATTGGTGGGATTATTATTCTCTTAAATTCAAGCAAACCGCATTCTACGTTCTCTGAAAATTTCTATCCTATGTGCTGTGAAGAAGATGGGAAAACAGCAGTGGATCTTTGCCATTTTTGCTGCTCTAAGGAAAACTATGTCTTGATACAAATACTTAGCAGTGAGTTCCTCACACCAATGCTGACTAACATATTTGTAGACAGCAGGTGAGAACCTACATTCAGTTTTTGGAAGCAAAATAGCTGATCCATTCTTAGGGTAAAAGCGCTTATAATACTGGTTTGAACTCTTTCCTCTACCACATCAGCTTACTATAGGACACTTCCTGCTGGAACAGGGGTTAAAACTTCTTTAGGAAGATGTGCCACCTGTCATGTAAGGAGTCACCTGAAATCTTTCCCTCATAACCAAATAGCAGCTTTTGATATGGTATGAGGCTGCTTAGACCTTATTTATGGATGCCATTAGGCTGACATCTTCCTGACTGAAGCGAGAAGAAAGACAATGAATGATATTTATCACCTGCTGAGCTCAGTACAGGAATGAAATATTTACAGTAAACACTACAATTCTGGCTTGTGTTCTTTCTTACAAAGAGTTAAGTAGTCAACAGTAGGGTATTTGAGTTGTCATTGGTTATTTGAGAGTTAATAGCAGATTGAGTGAGCTCTTTAACAGCTGTTAGAACAGTAACTACAGACCTTTTACAGATGCCATACTGAATAGTTGAGGATTATTTGCATATGACTGTGTACAATTGACAGGTTTGCTGGTAAAGCTACCCTTGTACTGGTCGTACCAACAAAGTCAAGTGATGTAAACAATTCATGTCTACCTCACAAATGGGTAGCAAGGCCCATTTGCTGAACTAGAAAACTAGAATAGAAATAAGGTACAATATCCAAGTTGCTTGTTTAGTATAACTGCATTTACAGTAGAACTCATAGCTTAGGTATCTATACTGCCAAGAAAAAAAAGGTTGTATTTTAATCTGTATAGCAAGCATATTACAACAGAAATTCTTGCTGCATAAGTAAATCCTGTGAAATCTTTTGCAAACTTAATACATAAGCCTGTTTTCTAAAGCAGCTAGAATTGTTTAGGAAGGGTGGTAGCTTCCTAAACATGCTTTTGCCAAAGGGAGTTAACAGCTATATTCAGATAGTGCCTGGTATTATACCACATTTTGTCTGTGGTAGCATTGGTCCTCGCTAAGCCAGATGTCATTCACTCCCTGCAAAATCACTTGATTTGAGAGAGATACAGTTTTCTGAATCCTTCACAATCTTCTATCTACCAGGTAAAAATCATATATTAAAATAGTGAATAAGAAGTATATAGGGTTTTGATTGCATAAGGGTTATTGTTGTGTATCTCTCACAAAACTGATGTATTTAGGGTTATAAAAAACAAAGTGCACTTTACTTTTTTTCTTCTTTTTTTTAATCCACAGGATCACATTATCATTTGGTAATTGGTCATCTGAATAGGCAGCCAAAATCATCACTTTTCAAACATTTGGAAATGTTTGAATCAAAGGAAACAAGAGGAATGGCAAGTACTGAGAATGGGCTGTGTACAAGTCTTACAAATGTCTTGTCAGTCTAGACATATGTTATGCTTAAAACGTTAGGTGGTGATGCTATTGTGTTATCAGCAACAATAGTCTTGTGGCCTGAGCTCTCTGAAACCCTTCCCAGTTTTCACTTCAGTGCCAGTGTGCTGAGGAACCTTATTCCATCTGTTGTGTCAGGACAAAGCCAAGGTGATACCCTTGTATGACACAGTCAGGAGGGGCTGTTGCTGTGGCATACATGTTCCTTTGCAGAAGACAGAGAAAAAGAGAGGTTTCGGTCTTGTGTGCCGTCTTCTGATGTAGTCTTTGTCATGCAGTTATTGTGGACTATGAAGCAGTCCTGACCCTCAGGTAAGATCAGGTTGTTTGTGAAGTGAGAGGAGGGAGACAGCTGCAAAGCCTGAAACCAAAAAGCACTTCTTCAGAAACTTGAGACTTGTGTGTCTTTTCACTACAGTGTATTTACTTTTTTTTTTCCTATACCTGTTGGAAAAGGCCAAAATATTACTTATTGTTAATCAATATTTCTTTATCAGATATTTAATTTAAGATGCTCTTACAGGAAGAACCCTACAGATAGACCTCTAGGCCAGCACAAAGGTTTATGTGAATAAAAGCCTACTGGTTTTATTTTTTTCTTAAATCCTATTTAGTCACAAGTAGTTAAAATAGGCTACAATGATTCTGATTAATTCCATCTATGGGCAGTTCTCATTCCTGAACAAACCAGTTTGTTTTAACTTAAATGGAATGAGGCACTTCTGTAATAAGAATGGCCCCATATGGAATTAATCAGGAAGAGTTCCATGTGTAGAAAAGCCTTAATTAACTTTTGAATGAGTTTCATTTGCAGTGTCTTTGCTGGAATGTATATTTGGATGTAGATGTATATATAGGATACTTGCAAATAGAGCACTAAATCTTTGGTTTAGAGATTCTTCAAATCTTCAGGATTTTTTTTTTGGGAGGGTGTGGGTGTGTGTTTTTCTTTCAAAAATCTAATTATATATCGCTGGGAAAATAGAACAGGAATCTTTAAGTTTTTAGTCAGTACGTTAGGCTTTCTTTTTTAAGTTTCAGTTCTTGATTTTACTCAAATAATAAAGAGCATAAACTTCTTACATGCTTTAACTATCAAAGTACTCCAAGTAATATTGAATGTTCTGGAGTAAATTTTCACAGTCAGGTTTTATTGCCAGAATGATTGGAAATTTCTTTATTTGGGTAAATTTATAGATTGGTATGTTAATAGATATTTATGTTTATAAATGCTTTGTGTCCTTCTTAAGCTGTTTGGCGTAAGACAAAAAGACAACATCATAGCCTAGTGGTTTGGTTTATACTGATAATTAAATCTCTTCAGTTTGAAATACAGTCCAGTCCATGCATTTTGATAAAATCAAATAGTAAATTTCACTATTCAATCTGTGGACATTACTTCTACCAGTGAATTGATATCAAAGTCAGAATACAGAATGATATCTAAGACCGAAAAAAAACCCCAAAAAAACCCCAAACAAAAAAACACCCCACCCCCCCAAATTTTCCTTTTAATTGTTTCTTCTGAGTATTCACTAGCAGTAATTTAGTTAGATCTGTTTTCCTTGAATAGTGAAGTTTTTTCACCATCTGGCTGGATTTTGGTTAGTCTTGTGTTAAGATAATACAAAGACATTTCTTTGTATTCAGATAAAATTATCATTTTGTATGTGTAGATCATTTTCTTATTAGAAACATAGAGTTTTTAATGGTGTTTAGAAAACCATTAGTCAGCTCTGATTTATCATAATGACTTGTATATAAGAGAGGATGGAGTGCTGGAGAACAAAGCAGATTCCCAATACTTCTGAGTGTCTTTGTATATAAAATGTTTCCACAATTTAATTAATTTTTTTTCTCTAAAGAAAAAAGTCTCCATTTTATTCTCTCCTTTTAATATTTTCTTTCCTTCCTGAATAGAACTGATGTCAAGGATACTTACATCACACTGCATGGCTGTTGTCTCCTGTTGATGTGACACTGGAGTTAAGCAAGATTAAGAAATGCTTATTGTCAGGGATAAAGCCAAGCAAAGCCCTCACAATCTTGTTTCCAAACTGGACCATTGGTTTCCTTTAGTGGAAGCATCAGTTACTTGCTTATAAAACCCTTGCTTAACTGAACTGTGAGAATTAAAGTTTACACTTTCTTTTGTATCCTACATTGCACAGGCATTCCTAGACTTGCTAATCAGAAGTATGTGAAATTAGAAACTTTCAGTAGGAATCATGAGTTTTCACAACTTTGTTGTGCCTACAGTTTTTCAAAACATGGATACCTCCTGACAGTTGCCACAACAGACTGGAAAAGAATTATACAGAACAAAGTAAGTGGATGTGACCATAGGCACAGATGGCAGCAGTGCTCAGAAATAACAAAGTGGATTTGCATACTCAAGTGTTCAGGCCTGATAAGTCATTCAGTATAATTAATCAAGATGTAAAGTGTTTGAGACCTTTTTTTTTTTTTCTTTTTAATATTTAGTAGCATAAGTGCTGCACATAAAACAAAGATACTCTTGAAAGAGCATACTCTTGAAACTCTGTCCAGGGCTGTGAGAATAACTCATGTTCTGATCCCAAAGATGCCAACAAATCAGAGGTTTGGCATTAAATCAAGTAAGAATGTTGGAATTTTACTTAGGGCTATCTACAAAACATCCCATAGCCCTGAAATGTTTTGTTCAAGAAAATGCTCTATGTTAAATCTTACTATGAAATTAAAAAAGAAAAAAAAAAAGTGGGTGGGGATTTAAAGAAGAACTCAATACAGGTAGAATTATCACCTCTGTTCCTTCCTTTACCTTTGGAAGGGGGAAAACAATGAAAAACAATGAAATTTTACCTGACATTTAACCTGCCGTTGTATGCCGTAGAGGTGATAGGCAGAAGCGTGTGAATTTGGGCAATATAATCACTTCATCCATCTTTGGAAAACTCCAGTTGTTTACACACCTGAATTGCAGCCTCTCAGAATTGACTTATAATGGCAGTTGCTGAAAAATGTTTTTTACAGATCTTAATCTTAGCTGCAGGTATTTGCTGCTATGAATGTAGATTACTCCAGGTTCACACTTCAACAGAATAATGAGAAAGCGATCTACTCCAAGAGAAAATACAGTATGTACTTTGTTGTTACTAGCATCACTGGAATCTCCCCTCGACTCTCTGTGCATGCTATTGTCCATCCTCCCAAACCTTCTGATTACGTCTTTGAGAACAGATTCTGACATGCTTCAACTTTCTGGCTTAATGAGGTAGTTTCTCAGTCTTGGTTAAAGGAAGGTAGGAAAGGAAGGTAACAGTTTATTTGGAAACAAGATTTTGAGAGTTTTGCTTTTTATTTCCCATTTTCATTTGCTTAGTCACAGTGGAATCTTTTCTGTCAATTTTGAATTACTCTTGTATAGAAACTGTTTCTATAGAAATTTTAAACAGTCCTAAAGATGGTGTCTGGCCCTGCTTTTGAACACTTTGAATACTGGATCCAGCTTAGTTTCACTCTGCATGACTGCACATCACAGTGTACTGTTGTGTAGAGATAACTGAGTTAGCTCAAATTGTATTATTTACAAGAGCAGAAATGATCTAACCAAGTTGTTGCAGAGCTTTGAGGAACTATTGCTGTACCTGGAAGGCACAAATGGTGGAATAGGCCTGAGATTTGCTGTTGAAGGAAGACTTTCAAAGAAGGCTGAACCCTATAAAACTAAGTCCTTTTAGAAAAGGACAAAGTTTAGTGATTTGGCAATACTGACAGCCCCCAGGTATTTCCCACTGCCTTGCAAGGCTGTACATGAGCCTGTAGAAGTGAGGACTGTGACATTCCATGCATCCTGCACAGCAGTCACTGCTCTTGACAGCCCCAGTAAACATTTCTGCATGTATATAATTTTCATACATGTAGTTATCTGTTGCTGAAGTTGAAATGCTTCTAGTTCTAAGCCAAGTGGCTTCCAGTTAGCTTGGTCACTTCTCTCATACTGTAGGATCTGCAGTAAGAATCCTCATAAATGTCGGATACATTTAGTGCTCTAATCCGTACATATGACTGGGACTTGGAAGCAAATCTTGATATTTTATTAGTGATCCTGTCTCACATTTTTATAATATTGACATCTCAAGCATTCAAAAAAACCCATAGTTTAGGAAACAAGTAACCATTATGTGGCTTAAAAATTAGAAGCTTGAAAAAGACACACATTTCTGATTCTTTTTGTCTGCTTTCTTGGCTTCCAGTCGATTTGCATTTTCAGGCTTTTTTAACAACCAAAAATTAGGCCTCTAACAATAATTGGTTTTAGAAGTATGGCATTTTATAAAAATACTTTGTCATAAATTTCTGGGTGGGTATCAAGCTTTTGCTGTGCGTGTACTTTATATTTTAGGGGCCTAAATGGCTAATAATCAGACTGGAAAATTGTGTGGGTTTTTCGTAATTGAGAAATTTAGCATACCCGTGGTTCTGTTAGTTTAAAGAACAATGAATGTACCACCTGTGATAAAAACTGCATGTTACTTTACTGCATTATCTTGATGCATGTACTTGATATCTGGCTTGCCCGCTTTGCGGTAGAGCAGGGAGATCTGAAAATGCCCATGTGAAACCCTAGTGAGATGAAATCAGTTTCAGAGAATAAAAGTAAGGTATGCAAAGTGAATTATGTCCTTTATATATGTTAAAATACTATTTTTGATGCAGAAATAAAGATCTACATCTAGTTACTATTATTGCTATGTTCTAGAGGTGCCTATAAAAAAGGTATAAACAGTTATACTTGACTTTAATGTTCATGTCCAGAAAGCAAAGGAATAGCTGGCAGATGGTCATTGTTGATCCATATGACATTTTAGTTTGACCTTGTGTAGTTTGCACTAAAGCACTGGAAAAGGTAGATCTTTAACAGCTAATTAGGTAAGATGGGGTCAGAAAAGACTTAGTAGGTCAGGATGCTCCTAGTTCAGAAAAGGAGATAGAAAAGCATAAAGCATATGAAGAATTGTATAATAAAAGTCTTGGATTTTAAAGCTAGCAGCTCTCGTGTGTTTTCAGCCCTGAGTCTGCATGAGCTATTCACTGAGTGAGTTAACGTTTCTATAATAATTTCATCAGGCAGTGAGTGACCTTAGATAGCTTGCCGCCCTTACAGTCCAGCATTAAAATGAGCTGGGATCCTTGACTATAATGTTGAAATAACAGCAATGGAAGTGATGCCACTCAGGCAGTTACTGACAGACTTTTGCCTAAAAGTCTCCAACAAAACCTGGCCTTGAACACTGCCAGGGATGGGGCAGCCACAGGTTCTCTGGGCAGCCTTCATCTTCATGAAATTAAAAGTGTGTTTTTAACTCGCATGATCTAAGAGGAAAACCTGTTTTTCAGAACTCAAGGTTTATGTGTCTAACAGGTTGAAAACCATCAGGGAGTCCAGTTTGTGCTTTGCTGGTTCTTACGAGAAAAATGACTATTATGTCTTCATTAGAACTTGAGCTCATCTTAATTACCATGCCAGTTCTATACTGCTAAAGCTTTCTAGTACTTAGCTTTGTCTAACCCTGAATATGGTTATGCCAGCATAAAAACACTGATAGTTTGTCAGTGTTGTTTATGTGGGTGGTGTCTAGAAAAAAGTGCTAGTGTCCTGCTTTGTCACAAGGAGTGGCAGCAGTTCTTCTGTTACAGGATAGCTCTTAGCCAAATTAATTTAAGAATGTGAGGAAAAGACAAATGTTGTGTTTGGAACAAACCTTCTGGTTGCAACTGAACACATACCATTCAGTTTATCTGAAACTCAGATTTTCAAATCAGCAATGTAAATGGTTTATCTAAATCAACGCCTATTAAAACACCAGAAAAATGGTGCTAATTACAACATTTAATATTGACTTTAACCAGCATTTGTGTTTTTTACTTTAAAGTCAGACTTGTTAAAATATGTGCAATACTAGTAGTTGTCATAATGGTATTACGGTTACTGAATAGTCACAGCCTTACTCAAATAAGAGGAAATGGATTTTTGACTCAATTGTATATTCAGCTTTACTGTATTGTTTCCCTCGTGGGTTCTTTAAAACTGGAGTTATTATATATAGAATCTGAGTTGGACTGCAACAATCCTCAGTTGCACAGATGCCATGATTGCTTTTTATTATCCATAGTTGAGGAAAAAAACAATTAAATGACAGTGTTTTTATCTTAGTGTTTTCAGACATGGTTTATTTGTTTAATTGCAATTTTTGTTAGCTTTTCCAAATGCATCGAAGCTGTCTTTCCACGCATTTCCAGCTGACTTAAATCCATTCACTGCTGTAACCCTGTATACAAACTACTTTCATAACTATGTGAAATAAATTCTTTTGTAAACTCTTCTGTGACAAGTGAGTGCTGCTCAGATCAGAAGCAGAAGAATGCTATTTTCTGAGACTATTCAAGAAGAAGAAACTTGATGGTCAAGGTGTAATTTCAAAGTAGCTCCATTTTGCATATGAAGTGTAAGGGTTTTTTGTTTACTTGTGATGTAGTGTCTGCTAAGAACACAGGAATGAAGTGTGTGTGAGTGAAAGTATAAGCAACTCTGTACACAGTTAAATTAACTTGCATAGTAGACTGCTGAAAAAAATTACAGAAAAACTGCAAAAGAGCTATGTTTTACAGTCTTACAGCCAAGATTTTTACTGTTCTCTTTCTGTGATAGAGCAGACATCAGGAAGGAGAACAAAATCAGCCTTGGCAGCCATTCTTAACTGTGCCAAGGAATGGACAGATTAGGGTAGTCTCATCTTGCTCTTTATTTCTTTGACATCATCAGGGAGGGAAGAATGGCAATGCTGTTGCAGCAGCCACAGAAGAGCCCTGTGCTGTCCTAAGTCACCTCTGATGGAGGTATTAAATCCTTTATCCTTCGTTTTGTGCACTTGATAGCACAAAATCTGAGCTTCCACCTTTTGTCTGGCATCATGATTATGGGGCTGATTTTCTGCATTTTAGCCAGGTTATTTTTTCCACTAAATTTAATGGGAGAGTTACTCGAGTTAGAAGTTACACAGCTGGATACTGGAGTTATTCCTTCTGCCAGTAATTCAAGACTCAAACCATTACAATTTCACTGACTTCAGTGAACATACATAATGTTGGCCAGTAATAATATAGCTGAGAAAAAGATTAATATCTGCATGTTTTCTACCATGTGATATTGTGGGAATCAAAACAAAAAAGAAAACTGAATAAAAAAATCCACCTTTTTGTGTTCCTTCAGGTTTTTTTACATATTACTTGAACATGAAGGAGTGGAGAGAGCAGTATGATGCAATATAATTACTGAAGCATTTATATTTTTCTAGCTCATTTTTCTCCTCCTGGGAGAGATGGAGACTTTTACTCTGTTGTCCACTACTCAATTTTATGTTCTCTCAACTGTTACAGTATTAAGTTGTATTTTCATTTGGAATCAAAGTGTGCTTTAGCTACTTTATCTTCCTCATTCTGTCTCATAAAATTCAAGTGACTAGAAGTTGCTGGATGGTTTTATGTGGGACTTCGCCTACACAGGAGACTTTTATTCATGTTGGTATCAGTCACTTTACATTGTAATGACCTTAAGCACTCAGGAACTATGAAAAGATTCAAAAAGTTCTAGTGATGAAATAGTTCAATTATAGTATTTTCAGGCTTTTGCTAGAGATCATCAAGGGAGTTCTGAACTGAGACACTATGCTGTGATCTCAGCCAGGACCTCATGACAGGTCAATAGTAAGGGTAGGAAATGCTTTCAAAAGAAAAAGAACCATCTAATTGTGATTCCTTCCTTATTGAGTAGCTGCCTACATCACTGTGATAAGCCATCACTTCTGCTAGCTGATGACTTGGAGACCAGTAAGGCGTTTGATATAAGAACTTGTTAAAAGCCAAGAGCTTTATTCAGGAAAAAAAGGCTAACTGAATTCCAAAGGATTAATAAATCATGGACTTGAAATACGCACTTAGCCTTGCAACCGTGTTTTCAGCTGACTTCCTAGTACTGAGATATGCAATCTATTAACATTGCAGGAAACACCATAGTTGGTAAATATTTCTTTTTTAATTGCAGTTGTCTTAATTGCAAATAATCGCTTTGCGTGCTTGCACCTACAGTTGGGCTGCTTTTGTCAGGTGCAACTTGACGTGATTATGTTAAGTGAATGTTAGTCAATAACCTTTCCAAATATGATTCCTGAATGCTAAAAATAGGGACTGTTAGGGGCTCAGTTGAGAACTTATCACAATAGTAAGAATTTAATAGTTTACCTCATTAACCTCAATCCTTACCGTAGTTAGTCTGGTTCCTCTTCCTGCTGCCTCACTGTAACATTTGGTATACCTGATTTTTAAAAGTTATCATAGAAAAATATTTACAAAGTGCCTTGCAAATCAAGAGCCAACCAGTACATGAAGTAAATGTTGAAGTGTTATTATAGAAAATATTAAAACATTAATCAGATGAAGTAGTACTAGAGATTTTCCAACTATGAAGTAGCATATTTTCAATGCTACAATATTTAAGGTGATATATTTGCAAACCTGAGGCATGTGAAAATGTACAGAGCAGACACAAATTTGTCATCCTGAACATACTGACAAGTCACTGCAAGACTTCACTTACTTCTACTGTATTTCACTTCCCCTCAGCTCCTCAAGAGATTATAATGTAATATTATGTGCACAAATTCTAAAGTTGCTCTCAGACTGTTCCAATAGTCCAAGTTAGAGATGCCTTATTTATTTTCAGAAGAAATAGCTATGACATTTCAGTCATTCGCAGTGTCAGGTGGGCAACATCAAAGCGTATTTCCTGGACTTCTCTCAACCTTCTTGAGAAAAACCTTCTTGAGAAAAACCTTCTCAACCTTCAGTCAATGAGATCATCATCACTTTTTCCAGCATATAAGTATATGTATGCTTGCAAATGCTACTGCTATCTGCAAAATTAATGCCTTAATGACTTCATGACTTAAAAGTAATCATCCTTTTGCAAGACTGCTTTAAAAAGACACAATTGCAGTTGCCCCTTATATCTGTGAAAGCTCTGACAAAGAATTTACTACCATGATGCATAATAGTTGACAAATCATAATGGCTGAATTGAACATGTGGGCTTCCAGAGTTGGACAAGTATCTAAGAAATGGAGAAAGCAATAGGTATAGAACTAAATGTAATAAACCATCTATCTTTTTTGACTGTTGAAAGATGTTCCAGGAACTGAACAATTAGTTTATCTCTGTGACTATGCCAGTGATGTCATGACTGTTAATGCCGAAGTTTAGCGTTGTTTGCCTACAGCAAAGTACTTGAAGGCAGTCCACCCTCTCAAACTCCACTGGTAAAGAATGCTTCTGAGCAGCCCTACAGTTTAAGTGCTGGCAGCAAACGCTCTAAAACCCACAATCTTTAGCAAATCTGGAGTCACATGAATGAAAACTGGCAGTCTTGGTGGATGACTATGCCTGAAGTAGCAAATAATCTTTGATGATGTTATGACAGGGGATAAAAAAAGTACCAAAGTTCTTCCAAGCGATACTGTGTGACTCGATTTCGTGGTGGGACTGGGAGGGAAGTTTTCACTGAGGTAGTGAATGCCATTGTATGGCTGCCAAAAATACAAGGAAGGTATCAAAATTAGTAATAAAAACATGAATAGTGCTTTGTGGTTTCATAATGGTGTCATAAACTGTAACCACTCTTGAAATTTTTTATTTGGCTTAAGGATGAGATACATGCAATCTTAGGTAGCAGCATATGAAACAAAAATGACATAGAGAAAAAAGTATTTGGAGACAGAGTTGAAGAGTAAGCCTTATCATCACTTCTATTTCTTGTTTTGGTTTGTTTGTTTGGGTTTTTTTCAGTTATTATAGTAGACATATGAATATACCAGTTTTAAAGAAAGACCTTAGCCTGGAAATACCGTCTCTGCAACATGATACTTATGCTATACAGCATTTCCTGTAAGTGGCTACATATCTCAGTTTCTAGGTCTTAACAGCCAGCTAAATTCATTAATGTCAAATCCACACATGCATGCTATATTCATGCTACTGAGAGAAGGAAAGAGAGCAGCGCATTAGCGAATGCAATGAATAAAAGAGATCAAGCTATGGAAACTAACAGGATGCTTGCCAAGGTACTGGAAACCAAGAGACTCTGCTCAGGACGTAAATAAACGCTGGGCCGTATCTGGAACTACATCTTTCAAATTAGAGAAGCTAAATGGAGTTAAAATAGTTAATGTGTGTCCAAGTGTTTTCAACAGGAAGAGTCACAGAAATAGGGGCATGTTACCAAAAAGCAAGAAGGTAATGTAAACAGTGGAGCAAACAGGTGAGACCTCTTCTCCTTGTCCCTGTTAAGCGTTGATAGGATATGTCTGTTTCGAGAGACTATACTGTTTTCTTAAAAGTATCATAAAATTGATCATTCCAAAAGCAATGTCTGTCTGACATTCTCCTGGATCCTGTAAGATGTTGTTAAAATTTGTGTCAAAACTTATCCTGAGCAGAGATTACTTTCGCACTATAGCATCTACTACTGCAATTGTCAGAGACGCAGTTCAGCCCGCTGGGCTGGACCCGGAAGGGCTTTTCTTGTGCTCCTAATTCCTAAGTCCAGAGTGGTGGGAGATCCTTTCCTGAGGCTAAGAGGGAGGGTAGGGGAAGAGAACAGTAACACAAACAGGAGAACTTCTGCCATAGAAACCTACATTTATACCACATTAGATACAATATGAGATCAAACCTTCACTGCTACTATAGCGCTACTCATTTGAGTTTGAATGAAGATAAAGCAACCTGATGGCTGCCAAAAAAAGAGAAAATATTGTGACCATATATTGGAACAACTTAAGTGTTTTTACCGAGCACTATAAAGGCAAACAAAGTGAACATCTGTTATATTTAAACATTTTCTTTAAAGAAAGAAAATTTCACACAAGCTCATACCACATACATGCATAAATGTAAGCGTACACTTCAACTCATTTCACTGAAGAGAATTCACAAGAGATTTTAACCCTTGTAACATGCTCATACCAACAAATAGAATGGCATCAGTGGATTTCAGGGTTTTGAATATTTAAATATTTTCTTTTGTACACCAGAAGGAAAATATGGGTGAGACACACGTTCTTTGTCTTACATCTCTGAGAAATCCTTTGAAGCCTAGGAATTGCACAAAATACTTTTTTCATAGAAGGTATGCAGAATGCTTTTCACCTGGCCCTGAAGAAAAGAATGTCAAATTCCTGAAGGAAAAGATTATAGACTTCTCTCTGTTCTTTTTTATTATTTTTCTAAGACGGTAAGGGTGGTTTTAAAAGTAGACATTCCATTCACCTGGAAGATGTGTGTTATACTTGAGTAGTGTGTGGCTTTGATTTTCTTTTAGGAAATTCTACTACTGTGTTGTTTGCACGTCACCTTTAATACAGTGATTCAGACATTGCAATCTTTGTTTAAAATCTATTGTTCACATCAGTGGGCACAAATAATTTTTAGAGCACTAGCTGATCTCAGCATTGATATAAGCAGTAATTATGCAGATCTCCCCCATTTAGCTTTACCACTTTATCATACCTCACAGCTTCTTATCTGCTTCAATCCTGAAAAAAGGAAACTTACTTTTTCTGGAATGCCTTTAAATAGCAAACTTTTGTATATGCTCAAAATCACCCATATGATTTAGCAGCAAGGAAGAAAAAGGAGAGTTAAAACAGGACTTTTAATATCTTGAAAAACAAGTGATTGTTCAAACTTTGATGTTGTAGGTGATTGCTTTTGCTCATCTCAGCTACTTGTTCTTTGCTTTGTGTTTGTCTAAAAGGGAGAAAAATGGGTTATGAGTATAACTGAGTAATTAGATTTCTCTTGCTATTGAGATTAGCATTATTAACATCTTCCTGCAATGCATTATTAATTTATTTGTAAACAAATGATACTGCATTTTAGGGACTAAACTATGTAATTTTGGTAGGAACATCTGGATTTTAAAAGCAAAGTTGCCTTCTTTTACCACCTGCTTTTTAAAATTTATCCTGAAGAGAGGCAGAACAGTTTAAATGAAATTTAGAGCAAGGGATGTTCAGGCTTGGAGAATATAATCAAATTTACCCTAGACCAACAGTTCCTAGCCGTTTCAGGCAGTTTTTGCAACTTCCCCCATCCTACCCTTTGCATCTGTAGTGGTTTTTCTCTTCTCTAGACACAAGGTCCTGCAGATCTGGGCAACAGGGAATGAGAGGGAGGCAGAAGTGTTAGGGTTATGTAGCAGGGTTTCTCCTCCTTGCTTTCTGGGCATGCTTTACTACTGTCTGGAGGAGAAAAGCAGTGCTGAGGGCCTTAGTGAGGGGTGAAGAAGAGTCAGGGACACAGGGCTGCCTTCCTGTTCTCAGTCTGTGAACCTACAGGACGCTCTTTTATTAAGAGATGAGAAGAAAAGAGGCATCAACAGCTACAGTGTAAGATAGTAATTTGCTTTATGACCAAAACGGGTTGTGGGCGATATATTTTGCTGTTAGAAATGGGTTTGACATTGTTCCATACTGCAAGCAAACAATAGACTAGCGTCTAGAGGCAGAGTGAAAAATGACTCTCAAAGATGAGTTACCAGAGTTTTGTTTCAAACTGAGAGGAAATTTTAAGTTAGGTTCCAGCAGAGTCTGTCCTAAGGTCATTTCCATTTAATATTATAATTAAGCACTTGGATTGTAGAAAGGAGAATGTGCTTACAAAATTTATGAGTAAGAGCAAGCTGGAAGAGAGGGCAAGTACTGTGAAGGGCAGAACTATCTTAACAAATTGGAATCATGGTCCACAATAAGCAGGATAAATTCACTTAATAGATCTGGAATTACGAAGTCAGAAATCAGACATACAAACAAAACAAGGAATGACCATCAGTCAGTTCTACAACAGAAGGAATCCAGAGCTTATTCTGGATAGCAAGATAAATATAAGTCAATAGTACAGTAGTGTCATAAAGGAGTGAAATAATGTAGTTTTCTGAAATATTTGCAGGCAAGTAATGAATTAGATAATGAACCAAATTATTCTGGTAGGCTGAGCAATGGTGAGACCTCAGCTGGAATGTTGTGTCTGGTTTTTGCACCAGGCTTTAAAGAGGTGTAGACAAACTATAGGAGGTGCACAAGAAATCAACAGAAATGAGAGGTTCAGTCTGGATGGTTTCTGAAGTCCTCATCTAGCTCTACATTTCTGTGAAATAATCTTTGCAAGGTTCATTGTTTGCCCAATGCATTTTGCATGTTGTACTTCTGTTACTTTCCCATTTTCACCAAGATGTCATGATTGTAAGAGCCAGTTTGTCCATTGCAACTGTGTAAAACATGAAATCCTGATTTATTTGAAATCTCTGTGGGTTTTAATAGTGACTTCACTGACACCAGGATTTGGCCTTTTCACCCTGGCCATGTTGTCTATGTCCTGAATTTCACCTGTTGTTAAATGATTATTCATAGCTACTTTTTGAGGATTAATTCTTGTTTGCATGGATTTGAATTGGGCTAAACATTTTTCTATGGTGATGTCATTTGTTACATTTTGTATAACCATTCTTTATTCTTTCAAGTCCATTTGAAGGTGAAGTAAACTCATAATTAAGATTAGGGACGCATTCAGCTGTTCAACAGCATTTGGTAGATTACAACTGTCACAATTACAGGAATTCTGATTTGGAGGTTTATATGGCTGGAGAAGTGGGCTGGCAGAGCCTCATGAAGTTCAACAAGGGGAATTGCAAACACCTGCACCTGGGGAGGAACAACCCCAGCCACTCAAAATGTATGCTGGGGCTGCCTGGCTGGAAAGCAGCTTGACAGAATAGGACTTGAGAGTCCTGGTGGACACCAAGTTGAGCATGAGCCAGCAGAGTGTCCTTGTGGCAAAGGCAGCCAGCAGTATCCTGGGCTGCGTTAAGAGGAGTGTTGCCATCAGGTCAAGGGAGGGAATTCTTGCCCTCTACTCAGCACTGGTAAGGTCACACCAGGTGTACTGCATCCAGTGCTGGCCTGCCCCGTACAAGAGAGACATCAACATGCTGGAGAGAGTCCAATGAAGAGCCATTAAGATGATGAAGGGGCTGGAGCATCTCTCCTATGAGGAAAGGCTGAGAGAGCTGGGACTGTTCAACCTGGAAATGGGAAGGCTCAAGGGGGTCTTATCAATGTGTGCCTGAAGGGAAGGTGCAAAGAGGACAGAGCCAGACTCTTCTCGGTGGTGCCCAGTGACAGGACTAGAGGCAATGGGCACAAAACGGATACACAGGAGGCTCTGTCTGAACATCAGGAAACACTTTTTTGAGTGACTTGAGCACTGGCACAGGTTGTCCAGAGAGGTTGTGGAGTCTCCATTCTTGAAGACAGATATTCGACAGCTGTCTGGGTATGGTTGTAGGCAGCTGGCTCTTGGTGGTCCTGCTTGAACTGGGGGGATGGGCCAGATGACTTCCTTCATCATGAGTTGAGTTCCTTCCGACCTCAACCATTCTGTAAGTTTGTGATTCTGTGAATACCTTGGAAACAGTAACCTTCATCTAAATACTAGTTGACAGAATAGGAGAGCCAGACAATCTAAAATACTAGCAAAAAGCGTGTGTTTGAAAGAAAAACAAGTCAGTTGTAGGGAATATTCATCCCGTCAGTAAATTTGTTGAGAGATGTCTGAGAACATTTTAATCTCTTAGGTGGCCAGTTACTGTCCTTGCTTCTTTTACAGCTGACATCCAATTTAATGACTTGTCTTTTTCTTCTTAGCTTTACTCTGAAATTTATACTGACCCTTCCCAAATACAGTGCCTTTGTTTCATATTAAATTTTAAATGAAAAAACTAATTGTATCTTTTTCTCGATAAATCCTTATGCTGTATGTACTATGTTTGCAAAGATTAATACTTGGTTATTTCTGTTTCCTTTGCCAAACTCCTTTAAATAAGGTTTTTATTTGCTTCAATATTACATTTCCTAGAACTAAGAGTATATGTCCACCTTTGTAGCTTGTGTAACATGGAATAAGGTTGGTTAGAGACGTCTTTGTCATGTATAATGTTGACTATAAGATAGACTATTCATACCATTAAACTACCTGCTCTCCTGTCTTGGATCATTTAACATGTACCATGGGATTCTCAGTGATTTAAAAAAAATTATCATTATTTTTGAACAATTTAACCGATGTCGGGTTTTTGTTAGGGAGGTGCCTTACCTACTTCGTTGCCCTCCTATTGCAGGCCTTCCTATATCCTTGTACTTAGAAATTCAAAGGTAGACAATTCTCTGAGGCTTAAAATTGTTTTACGATGTGTTTTTCTGAATGGAAGTCCCAGTCCATAAATACAGTTGTCCTTGAGATTTTATTTTCCCTCTTACACCACCTGAAGTTAACATTGTGGACCAGGCTACCCAGTGAGTTTGTATTTTTAGCTCAGAGTAAATGTCTCCATTCTGTTTCCTTACAGACGCTTTTTGAAGTTATCCTTAAGGGATTACTTAGTAAAGCTTTAACATTACAAACTTTTTTCCAGGCAAAACTCACACACCTGAAAAGCAAACTGCAAATGTAAAAGTTCTGTTAAGTCTGCTGAATAACTTAAGAAGCTAGAACAAGCGGAGCATTTAGAATGTGAACTACAAATCAGCCTTTTATCATTCTCATGCCACTCACAAGTCCTTGGTCTTCTCAGTTGCCTCCCTTAGAGACCCTTCTGGGTTTTTTGAAGTCATATCTAGAGGTCATAGAAATATGTGAGTGCAGCAGATGTCAGCAGTCCCACCCTAGATTAGTTGCCTGTTGCAGTGCAGGTGGGCAGTGTGGCAAGTGGCCCAAACTTGGTCTTCTGCTCCATGAGAGAGAAATCTGTGCTGCTACAGTTTCACTGCTGTGGGTATTCAAACCCTAAACTACCAGCAAGCATGACAATCGTATTCCTTGGCTGCTGTCTTTTGTGCATATATAGTTAACCACACTATAAATCAAATCTCAACATCTAGAAACAAAAGAGGGTTTTAAAATTTGGGATATGTGACTATTTATTAGTTTGCCATTTAATAAGTAACTGCCCAGAGGTAGGCATGCCCGTGATCTGAAGGATTTGTCTGTTAACTGGGCTGACAAAGTGAGGAAGCAATAGAGTGAAGCTAGTTTATATGTGATATAAGAACATTAAAGTATGCATTTCAATACCTAGCATGATAAATGTTTCTTTTTCCGTAGCTGATGGAGATATATTAGTGAAATACACAGAATTTTAATGTTGAATTTGCAATTCACTTCTTCAGATAAATGTAAAATCTTACGGTGATGTTTCTTTTCTTATCCTTTATGTGTGCAGTTTGCTGCATTTTGAAACACACATTTATCATAGAACTGAATGCATACTAAAACAAAACAGAACGTACCTGCATTCATCCGTCACTGTGGTGTTACCTTGTGTAGCTCTCCACTTTCCTTTCTGCCTCCTTGCTTTACTATGTATTCACTCTTCGTATCTGGTCTTTGTCTCATAAATCATGTCGATAATGAGCTAAATCTGAAATATATTGTATTTAAACATGAAGTTACATTTGGCCTCTTGGGCACAGTTAGTACATAAGAAAACACAGATTTTAATTTTGTCATTTTTGTTTTCAATACTACTGTGATCATTCTCTCTCTGACTGTAACTTACTTTCCTAAATGGCTTATTGAAGGATCACTTGATTCCCAGTTTTATTTCTTTAGTCCACCCAACTCCTCTTAGCTTTCTACATGTGTGCTAATTTTCTCTTGCTCCTTGGTTCTTTCAGCACTTTCAGTGCCTTTTCTGCCTATTCACATTGCCACTCATGTTTTGACTTCCTTAAATCTGTGCATGTTCATAATTCACTTGGTTTGCAAGAATGATACACATTTCTTCATTGGCTCATGTATTCTAAACCAAACTGCTTCTCTTCATTGTTGGCACCAACTCACATGTGGTTTGCTTAAAAATTGGTTTCAAAGCAAAGAAAAAACGAGCTTCACAAAAACAAGTTTCCAGCATAGCGTATGTGTAGGTACCATCTGAACAATGTTTTTCTATGCATAGGGGCCAGGCCTCTGTCAAGCAATTCATTTGACATAAATTAAAATGGAAATTTAATTCTTATGACAGAATAATTTACTGCAAAGACTCAAGCTGAGATTAAAAATGCTTCTGATGTTCTGAATGAATATAGATAATATACTCCTGAATAGAGCAGGATGTTCATATATATATTCATGTTTACATTTTGCATATTATACGCAGCAGCTGAGCTTCTGTACGTCTGATTGTAGTATTTGTTTTGTTGCTGGTCAAATTGCTTGCTCTTTCTCTTTTCACTTGTAAAATGTGGATATCATTTGTATTTGTAATAAGAATTAATGTTAGTAAACCAAGGATAAATTATTATCCGTTGGCCTGAATGGATACATTTATATCAGTATAATTCTACTGATAGTTATTAGACCAAATATTTGCTAATTTTTCTTATTTTCTTGGAAAAAAAACCCCTATTTCTGTAATCCTTAGAAAATCCCACTGATACTTGTTCATTAAGCTTTAGTAAGTGAGTAAAAGTGACTTACTGGTTTCTCTTTTTTTGGTGGTATCTATTAATTTACTTTATTGTTGCAGCATCAGGAAGGCACCAGCGTTTCATAGTACAAATACACAGTAAAAGTATGGTCCTTCACAAAAAGAGATCAAAATCTCAGCATTGGCTCACAGTTCCAGCTATGACTGGCAAAGTATACAAATTGTAAAATACAGTACGAAAATAAATCTGTAGGCAGCAAGCTTAAAGTATACAGTAATATCAGACAGTATGGCCAAACTACAGCACATGGGAAAATGTCAGTAATTGTTATTAATCCTCCTATAGTCCTGGAAATTTCTAATGTTAATCATGCCATAAATAGACAGTCCTTTACTATATCCCAGCTAACTTGTTGCTATCTTCTGCTTCAGCAATCAAAGATTGATCTCTCTTTTGTTCAAGGAAATGTAATTTGTGGAACTGTAACTCTTGGCATAACTAGATAACCTTAAACTCTGTCATCAGTTTCTGATCCTAATGGATATGTCCTGAAATAAATTGAATTGTGTTGCCGTACTTCAGCCTAATGTTATAACATTATTTAGTAATTCCTTAGTACCTTTCATCTAAGCTTATAAAACTTACTGGCAAATATTGTTGAAAGAATGCTACTAATATTGCAGAGTTAAGCAAAAGAAATTACACAAAGCATTGCTCATGTTGTAATAGAGCAATTGCTTTTAGCCATTCCATGTGTCTGTGATATAATTTCTAATTTCACAGTCACGCTATTTCTTCACAAGGGTCATGCTGCAGTCAGGGGAAAAATAGTTGGTGTTTATTTGTGAGGAAGCATTTGATACTGCATTTCCTCCTAAGGGTGTGAGCTCTAAGTTGTTATTGCTGAGTGTATGTCAGTCTGTCAGTCAGCTTGCTTTTGAGCATCAGTTTGTTACCTAACTATGAACACATCTTTCACCTTTCAGAAGCCTGAGCTGTGCCACCCCAGGTTTGCAGCTTGAAACATTCCAGATGCCAAGTGTCAAAGAACAACCAGTATTCCTAAATGAGCCAGGCCCCAGTCGTGCAGTATGGCTGGTGTGATGCTCATTGATGCATGGGTTAGCAGTGAAAATGCAATTGACAACCACTTTCAAAACAACTTTTTGTCAGAGCAGTGGTACGTGATTGTATATCACAGGACTCTCCTCTTGTAGTCTTCAGATTAACCATGCAGTTTTCCATCTCTGCAGCAACTGAGAAAACAGGTTCAATTGCAACACCCCGGCACTAAGCACTGGGAGGGGGTTATATGATCGTTTAATTAGAGACTGTATTAGTATAAATATGCACAACAGGTGGAAACTAAGGCATTGCAGGTAATCCTAATCCTGGCATTTCAAAACACATGAAATATTTTGGTTTGTTTGGGTTTTTTTTAATTAAAGACATTTTACTTTTTTTCTTTTCTTTCAATGTACCATTGCCCATGGTTTTATCAATGCATGTTGAATAAAAAGAAATGTCATTGCTGACATCTACAGAGGTCATCAGCAAAGCAGTAAGTGCTACGTTAACTGTAGAAACTCCTGCCAATTCAAGGTGACAAGCCAGCTCCTATCAGCAGAGTGGTTGTCATCCTTTACATGGGCCATTTCTAGCCTTGTTTCAAAGACAGTTGATACCAGCTGTGAGACCTCAGCAGTTTTGCCTCACCTTAAAAGCCCCCTGGTTTTCCTATTGAGGTTGCCTTTCTCAGCCCCAACCCTCACTGCCCGTCCTCCTGCAGGGAGGGTGCAGGGTGGATAATCTCTGTTCTGTCCTTCAACTGTTGTGCATGCTCAGCATCCCAGCTGCTTGCTTCGAATCCAGTGAGTCATTTTCAGCATCACCATCTACTCCCTTTGCTTCTTCCAAATCTGCAGATGTATTTATGCTGCACACTGCAGTGCAGTGGATGCATAAATCACCTACTTACACGTGTATATGTACAGGTACTGCAAGTATTCCAGTGCCAGCAGCACTGAGCTTTTTCTTCCTACAGATTTTCCCTCTACAGGCTGGTCTGGTGCTGCTGCCTGGTTATAGACTTGTCTGCACCTATTTAAAGTATCCTGAAAGAATATGCATATCCAGTGCTGTGCTGACAACCACTGTCAGCGATTTTGTACCTCACAGAGACTCTTTGATCTAGAAAACAGTGTATTTGTAGTTGGCAGCCAATACACGTTTTAAAATCAAATGCTTGTTAAATGAAGAGGAACACTATGTGTGTCTTTTGATATGCTGGATCTGGATTCATCACTGCTTACAGTACATGACAGGTTTTGAAAAACAAAGCTGCTGTGTCTTTTCTTTCTGTACTATTGCCTACTGGGATTGCAGATATTATAAAGTTATCCTTGGAGCGATTAGAACAGTGGCAGTAAAGACAATGCCTTTGAAACTCTGCTCTAAAATTCTGCATGAATATAGTCTATAATTTTACGCAGAAGAGAATATAAGGCTCCACTAAGCCATGCTGATAGTGGTAAATATGAAAAGATACGGAGAATTTATCTGAAAATTTCAAAAGTCAGAAAAATTCTAAAGAGGTGGAATCAGATCTCAGAGGAACCCTGCCCTTCAGCCAGAAAACTGAAGGTGGCATGTCCAGAAACTAAGGAAATGAATATTTAAAACATGCAAGACAAGAGGAGTGTTAAGAAAATAGGAACGTTAATAGCTCAGAGATAACTTAGTCTTCCAGTTTGGAAGAAAATGTACCACTGCAACATAAACCTGACTTACCCAGAGATTTACACTAGGATTAGCAGCAGTATAACAATTAATAATGGTGGTATCTGGATTTCCAAAGTTATGTTTACAGTATCCTTGTACCAGTCAGAGCTCCTGTTTCTCTGAGGCTGTTGATACAAACATAGGCCTGGCAAGGATTTCTGGGACAATTTTGCTGCTTTCTCCCTAATGCAGGTCACACCACATAAAATCCTTTCATTTACAAATTTATGAATCTTCATCTATAAGTGTTTAGGGGCTTTTGTTACTGTTACTCCCGTTGAAAATCTGTTCCAGAGCCTAAAAACAAGCTGAGTATTCAAAATATTTTTCTAATTCTTAGGTTAAATGTATTCACGATCCATTTATACCATTTCACTTTTTTATAAAAAGCCCATTCTTTTGGTTGTATCTCTTTCTCCAGAATGTCATTTACCATCTGATTTCTGTGTGGTCGTTCTCCCTAGCAACCCTTATTTTTGCCGACTAAGTACACTGCACTCTTTCAGTTGCATGTCAGAGTGGGGCTCTGTGCTCTCCTTATCATCTAAGTAGCTGTGGTCCAATGTGAAATCTCTCCTGAAGGATACAGAAAGGGTACACAGCATTTGAGATGAGAATTCAGCATTTCAGAAACCAGTAGATTTCAGGTATATTTGTTAGAAACACCTCCCTTATACATTTTTCATGGTACTTGTGTTTTTCACAGCTATGCACATTTTGCCTTATAGTTTGAGTGGCTGATAGTTTTCTGACAGCTTTCTGTGACTGTGCTAAGTGTTTCTTTTCTTCTGCTGTTTCCAGCTCTCAGCTCAGATTCTTGTTGCTCCCCAGCAGTCTGACAGAGCATTTACACTACCTTCCATTCCATTTTATCATTCTTTTCTTTAAGGGCATCCAGATTTTCATACTCTATATCCTGGTCTGATTGTGGGTTCAGCACCCCAGGTATGCGGGAGCAAATTCACAAGGGAGGAACATCCATCTTATCCTCCTCCAGTGTCTCGTAGGTGTTGCTCAGTTTAGTGCAGTATCGCACGTTCATTCTAGCTCCTCACCTGTATTGATGAGGGTTGTGGGGGGAGGCTGGTGTGCCTAAGCTCTGACAGCAAGGGAACTTGCCTTCGAGTTCTCTAGCTGCAGCACACATTGTTAACGATTCCTGTCTTCAATATTTAAATACATTTTCCCATATTTTAGAAATTTCCTTTATAAGAATAAGGGCAGAGTCACAATTCTGATTTATTTTGAAGTATTTGTTTTTTGGTTTCTCTTCTAAAGACAAATTATGCAAAAGAAAGTAGATTAATGGATTTTATTTTTTTTTAATTCCTATAATTGTAGAAAACACAGGGATCTTTTCTTTATCCTCCTGAGAAATCTGACTCTAACTGCGTAATTACTGTAATAAAATGAAAAATTGCAGATCAGAAGAGATGTACCTGGTTGTATACCCCATCCAAGTAAATACTCTTCTGGTCTAAAATTACACAGGGTGTAGTGATGAAGTATGGTAGAAATTCTATCAGTGCTTGGTTTGCGCATTTGTATGTCGGTGCATCTCTTCTTGAAACAGGCGGTGTATCTCTTATTACCTACAGATAGGTTATGAAATCTTGAATTGATAAAGCCAGTAAAATTCATGGCTGAAGGTGAAGGTCAGCTCTTGTTTTGAATAGAAAAAATGTGAACCTGACATGACCTGGTCAATGAAAAGTATTTAACTAGTGTTCTCTGGGTTTATTCTGTCCTAAAAGCTGAACAATACCAAAGTTGATAAACCACAGACCAGATACTTTTTTTCTCCAAGCAGTTGTCTTACAGCATTCAAGCAATTAATAAAAACCCTGTTAATTCACTAAACATTAGCAAACACATCATTTTAGTTTTATTTTCCCCTTTTACAGTGGTAAAGATCTGTATGCCCTGGTAGTTGTTACCATGTTTATTTAAAAAAATCTGAAAATAACATCTAAAAATGATATAAACAACATGTAGGGGAAGAAATTATAGTAATCGACATGACGGATAGACAGCATTTTGATGTTCTAGTTACCTGCTGCCAAAGTCAATCCAAATAGCATGGCTCTAAAACACTATGAGCCACGAGGGAGAGAGAAACTAAGTTGATCTGTTAGTTGACCTAAGGAAATGTACTTTCCTGATGATTTGTATTCCACATCTGTGTGGTTGTCCAGCTTCTTCCTCCTCTGTATGTTCTCTGACCTCCCCACCGTTCCCTCTCTTCTTCCCATGTCCTTTTGCAGTCACCGAGGACATGGGATGGCACGTGGCATGGCTGGGCATGATCTGAACAGACTGGACTCATGCTGAGTGGGGGCGCTAATTAAGGTGCCTGTTCTATTAGGCTCTTCTGTCCAGCTGCCAATTATACAAAAAATGGTGGGAGCTTACTGCGTTTGAGATCTCTGTCCATCTGTCAGATCTGTCTGAAATGGGCCACTTGTTTCCATCATCATCAGGGGTCAGTGGAGATACGGGGTAGCCGCAGAGGCCTTGCTTCCTTAGGATAGCCACTTTAACATCACCTGAAATGAAGTAGTTAAAATTAAAGGTTTTGATTGTTTGTTTTGGTTAAATAAGAAGGTACCTGTGGGGATGGATGTGAACTGGAACAGACACTGTCTCCTCAAACCTTTGACAAAAACAAGGAAAAAAACCTCCTGCAGCAGATGTGGCAGCAATTCCTAGTCCTGCACTGCTCTAAGGAAAGCTTGGAGTTTGAGACAATCCACTTAGGAAAAACAGTACACTTCTTGATTTACTGAGCAAGGACAGCTCTTCAGAGAATTCTGCAGAGAATAACATTCACCACAGTCTTTATAATTCTGTTGCCTGCATTTCCACTGGAAAAATAGTTCTTTCCATCAGTCCTACCCATTGTAAATTTTCCTGCTTTTCCATGTGATATTATAATTTTTCCTTTACACCTGTTGTCTTCATTAACACATGTAGAGGAGCCTTCTCTCCCGTCATGGAGTGGGATGGATCGTGGTATTACTAGTCTCCCAGAAAAACCACCAGCACTGCAATTTTCATTTGCAGAACCAAGAAACGTCTGGGAAAATCAACTTGCTGGTGCAATCTGGGAGCTGGACAGAAGAGGGTACCCTTCAGATAGCCTGGGATAAAAAAAGACTTTGGCTGTTGGCACTGAAAACAGCCAGAGGTCGACAAACTCCCAGAGCAAAAGGAAAAACTTCCAGGTATAGGAGGGCTGCTATATGGCCATGCTGCAAGCTGCTTGCACACTTTAATGTTTCCTTCCATAGAGCTCCATGTGAACAGCAGGGAGATGGAATTACTAGTCCCTAGAATAGTGTTTTGATGTAGACAGAAATCCTGAGAACAGCATGCTGGGAGTGAGCTATGCTGTTGGTATTTCTGCTCCATTCAGAAGGTGGCTGCCAGCTTATAGATGTAATGTTGGATACTTACACTGGAGTCCCCACACTGTTCAAATCAGTGCTTTAGAAGGTTGCCACTTACTCAGTCAAGACTGTATCTCATAAACCACCTGAGGAAACAAATCCTGTGCTTGGCTGCCTGCATGCAAATGTGATTTTTGACTCATACTGCTGGATTCCCTGATGTGTATACTCCTACAGGGGGTAAGTTTGTATTGGCTGCATTGAACAAGCAAAAATGCTTCCACACAGTAAAACACTCCCATAACTTTGATTCAAGTTTAATCAATTACACGAGGTAATTCAGAAAGTAGTTATAGCTGGGCAAAGCGTTTTATTTAGTTAGAACTTGACTTAGTGTGATAACCAGGCAGTAAAGTCTGAGTCAGCTGTCAATTTCTGTAGAAATGAAGCATTATCAGAGCTCAAAGATCCACTCCAAACATTTCTATCAAATAAATCATATCTCTTGAGTGGATATTTCCATTGGCTTTGACAAGGAAGAAAGAGTATATTGTGTTTGGGTAGATCTAGGGAAGCTCAATAAAGCTGTAATGTTTGCAAGCCAACCATGTCTACATACAGGATTAATGCAAGTGTTCAGGGTGCAAAGACGCTCTTAAATCTGGATCTGTGTTTTGCAAATTAACAGAGCCCTCACAGCCCTCAGATGATACTCATTGGATCATTTTTGTGGTTAAAACACATGTTGTATCTTTGAAACTGAATCTAATGCTTTTAAAAGAATTAATGATCAGTATTTTCAATAAGGAGTCTGGGGTCCAGTGTTAGCTGATGAGCCATAAACAAGGACAGGAACACTTACAGGACATACTACGATAGATCAGCTTAGCAGAACTGAAATTTCCCTTTTTCAAATGCCACTTCAGGTACAATTGTCTTTTCATGGAAACATAATTTCTCCACTCAAACTGAACCAGGTGTGGAATAAGGTGCCCCACTACTAAGACCATTTCAAGTATTTTAATCTTCCTAAATTTTCACATTACAGTATGAAAACTTTATTCCAAACTATGTTTCATCTATAAAACTGCTTAAAGCATGAAAGCAAAAGTGTGTCCTGAACAAATGTAGCACAGCTTCATTTTGAACTGATGAAAACCATAATTACAAGTGACCAGAGTTTATATTCTTGTGCTATTTCATCTTTACTGAATGAGGTAGAAATGCACTAGGATAGTATTTTTTAGCCACATTTACTCAAATGCATGAAGTCAAGCCTGAGAAAACCATTATGGGGTCTTCAAGGACAGTCATAGAAGCCAAGGGAAAAGTATTTTACCCTTGGAGAAGAAATACGAGCTTGCACAGGAGTGAGAGGAAGAGGGACACTCTGCTTTTTTAACACAAATTCAGCTTCACACAGATCATGTTTGCCTATTATTGTACAGTCAACACTGAAAAGACTCAGAGAAATATGAAGAAATATTATTTTATTTATATGTGACATAGAAAACAAATCAGAGATGAAAATGTGATGTTTGACTGCTTGTTTTGCTCATCTGTATCTTCCCTGAATACTCTGAATACTCGGAAGTACTTTCTTCTGCTGTGGAAGCAGTTGAACAAATCGGGTATGTCCTTGCTGAAGTTTCAGAAGAAAAATAGAAAGCTACTTGTTTAGTCTGTCTTGTTGAGCGGAAATTACATGGCATCCTGACAGCAAAATAGACTCATAATCATAACAAATTTAATTAATCTCTGCTATGCTTTGAACTGGACTGAACTTTCTCTGCAAGACAGGGGAATAACTCATAAGTGTATTATTCTGGAGGAATTAGAGGCAAAATCACTACACTTTGCTCATGATGCTCATCAGTGGGTTGTCGTAATGGTGATTATAGGTTCTCCATCAGTAGCCAGGGCTGGATGCTCAAGCTACTCTAAAAGTTTCTCTCACTTGAGAAAACAAACATGAGTTGCTACAGGCTAATGCCATCCTATCTTCTTATTTGAAAAGGTGGTAATTGACACTATAGACCTTGTTGCTCATTTACTATTGGCAAGTATTATGGTGTCATATGAATAGATTTCTTCAGTAAACAGCCAGAAGTAGCCTCTATCACAGGTTTATCTGCTTGGTTGTGGCTTTCCATTTAGTCTTTTCACCAGAGAAAGCTCAGAAAAGTACTGTCCACAAGCAGATGACAATTCCTATCTTTGCAACTTCAATAATTTTCCCGAGGAGAAGAGTCATTGTACGTAGACAACAATCACCATTGTATCCTTAGGCTAATTAAGACCTAAATAGTACAATAAAGCTTTGAAAGAAAGGTAAGAGACTGTGAAACTGAAAGGAAAATATGGGGAAACTTTCACTTTCCTAAAAGTCCTAAAAATGTCCTAAAAATATGAACAGGTAGGTGCAATGCAGCAAAGCTGGGGGGGAATTTCAAAGCATAAGGTAAATGCTGTGCTGTTAGAGGTACTTGGAGTAGAAACACCAATGTGCTAGGATTCAAGAGAAACTATACAATGGAAACAGGAGAGATGAAAACTGTTAATAGATTGGTTTTGTGCCACCAAGGATCTGCAATTTGCAAATGATCTGTTTGAGAATGCATAACCCCATTAGATGAGGGGATCACAGTTTATGTCTCAGTGCTGTTTGAGGGAAAAAATGGATCTATTATTACAGCTCATCTGATGGATAAACATGAAGAGTTTTGAACTGTGCATGTCTTACTTATGGCAACATGGAAGCATTTTGGTATGTCCACCTGTAATCTGTGCTTTGTGTTAGTCGTTCCAGTGTAAGATGCACAATGGGAGTTGGAGGACCAACATCCAGTAAATACCTACTTAAATCACCTCCGTAAGATACAAGCAGTGCTGTGCAAGTCCTGAAGGAGCCTTTCATGGAAATTATTTAGTTCTACACCAGTTTGTCAGTTTGCTTCTTAGTTACTTGGCTACTTGCTTCCTGGCTGCATAATTAGTGAATAATGATGGGATAAACTTCTGAAACTTCTTTCTATGTGGCTAGGCAACATGTAATCATGTTTAAAATCTAACAGATTAGTAGTGCTCAAGTAATGCTTTTTATCTGGTCTCCTACTGTTTGTATCATCTGTACCCTTTGGTAGCTTTTGTATCTATTGGCCAATTCAAATTTGGCAGAGGAGCAAAGGATTACAAAGATATGAAGTTCCCTTGAGCTTTGGGCAAATGGTGCCTTCAGTGAAGGAAAGGCTGACGTGTGCATGCAAGAGTTACTTGCTTTAGATAATCTGCTACTACCCCATCACCACAGGTGAGTAGTCAGGGCACTCGTAGGGCAGTCACATCATGCACGGTCTTGCATAGTCAAGGATTTGGAGGCATGGTGAAGATGGGGAGGTGATGTGGGTTGAGAACTCTGGCTTTTAATATATGTGAGGTCTTGTAGACACAGAGAGGGCAGCCCTAGTGTTTTCTGAGTGGAAGATGTAAGCGGTGGAGGAGAGTAACTGTAGTGTGTGTGAATCCATGATAGACCAGGGTTCACTAATTCCATTGCTTGTGAATGACAACAGTACGAAATTACACAGAAATGTCCATAGCAATGAGAGAGATCCAAGGCCAAGCTGTGAAGTCAAATCAGCAATGCAATCGTGGGATCAGCAACGGATATAGCCAGGCACAGCCATATCTACAACACAGCTCAGGCAAGGACTGATAGCAAGGGCCTGAGCTCAAAATGCAGCTTCTGAGCCAAGGGGCAGAGGCCCCAGATAACACGTCTTGCAGTTCTTTCTCACACAACACTTTTCAAAGCAGTCTGATCCAAAGTTACACAACTCAACCCTATCAAAACTGACCTTGAATAGTGACAGCCAAACCCCTGAGTGGGGGGAGAAGGGGAAAGAGATTGTAGTGTGTGTTTGTGCACGTGGGGCCTGATGATACACAGTGAAGTAGCTTTAAGGGTATAGGGTTGTTGGTTTTGGGGCTTTTTTATTGTTGGACTTCAGCTCATAAATCTGTTGTTTCTGAAAAGTAATGCACAAAGGGCTGAATTCTCATTTATTCAAGAAACCAGTGATCCAGCTGTGGTTTCTCATATGCAGATAAAATTTGCTCCTATCCTAGTAAGACTTTCACCATGTCTAGTAATTACCCGCCATACCTACCTTTGTGTCTGCAGCTTCTCAGTCGGTGACCCATTGTTTGTAAGACAAACACCATCAAGTTACCAGGAAATCCAGCTACAGCCACAGCAGAAAAAGCAGAATTGGGAAGGGGATGGGCTGCTTCTGGCTACTTTTATTCATAGAAAGCAAGCTATTGTGGGATACCTTAAAGGAGCTGATGGAAGTAAAGGTGCTGGCTGAACAATGTGATGCTTGGTGCAGATCCTTGGGCAGAAGCAGAGGTATAAGTGCCCTTGTGTAGACAAGTTCTGAGTATATAGAGAGATACATACATCCACAGAAGTGTTCATCATTGACTGATACTGGAAAGAAAGGTCATTTTGTGGAAAATTGGGTTTTAGAACATGTAGGCTTAGAATCATAGGAATCATAGGATGGTTTGGGTTGGAAAGGACCTTAAGATAATCTAGTTCCAACCTCCCTGCCATGGGCAGAGATACCTCACACTAGACCATGTTGCCCAAGACTCTGTCTGCCCTGGTCTTGAACACTGCCAGGGATGGAACATTTACCACTTCTTTGGGCAACCTGTTCCGGGGCCTCACCACCCTCACTGTGAAGAACTTCTTCCTTAGATCTAATCTAAACTTCCCCTGTTTAAGTTTAAAGCCATTCCCCCTTGTCCTACCACTACAGTCCCTAATGAAGAGTCCCTCCCCAGCATCCTTGTAGGCCCCCTTCAGATACTGGAAGGCTGCTCTGAGGTCTCCACGCAGCCTTCTCTTCTCCAGGCTGAACAACCCCAACTTTCTCAGCCTGTCTTCATATGGGAGGTGCTCCAGCCCCCTGATCGTCCTTGTGGCCTCCTCTGGACTTGCTCCAACAGCTCCATGTCCTTTTTATGTTGAGGACACCAGAACTGTGCACAGTGCTCCAAGTGGGGTCTCACAAGAGCAGAGTAGAGGGGCAGGATCACGTGTAAGCATTTTAATTAGGGAAATCATTTGCTTCCTAAATATTTCTTTCCTGAGCTGTTTGCAGTACTGTATGGAAGATCTTGGCAACAGGGCACAGCGTGTTGCATTCAATCCTTGATAAGGGGCTACTATTGCTCAAGTGAGCAGTAGAAGACATACAAGGAGGTCTCACAGGAATTTGAATTGCGCTGGAAAAGGATTTGGTATTTGAAAGATACTACAAAATTCTTATCTTTTCTGACCTCTGCTAACCCAACCTAATTGAAAGCTTGTTTGGAGGTTGGAAAGAAGTGTTATTTATTAAAAAAATGAATCTGCAGCTTTGCTTCAGCTCAGCTGCTATGAACTATAACACATTTTTTGCCTATTACTCTGAATATATTCAGGCTGCTGGAAAAATTAAGGAAGGACAGGATAGTTACATTAAAGCCAATAGGATTTTTCAATTTCATTGTCATTGTGATTTAAACTATTTGTCAGTACAACTGAACAGTTATATTGAATGTGAACTGAGGTTTATGAGAATGTATGTCTGTGCCTTGCTTTTTATACTCACAGGTTCTTGTTTCTCTCACTGTATTAGGTTATCCCCTCCCACATCTCCGTGGATAAGTAATAATATGGTTAGCATATCACCAGAGGGAATTTTCAGAGAAATACAGTGTGTCCTTTTTTTGATAGATTTCTCTCAAGCTGTGGAGGCATTCTTAACTTATATGTTGTGTCATACATAGCTAATATTGTTTTATCGAAGACAGATACAAACCTATGTAATTAAATAATTGGTTTTCAGGACTGCTTCTGTGATGCGTTTATCTTTGTTCTGTCACAAACTGTTACACTGTGCTCATCACTCCCCTGCGTTGCTATTAGAAGGAGCTCTGTAATGTCAGACCAGATGCAGTTACAACAAATATATCATTTCCCACGAGTAATTAATTCTGCCGTTACAATGTTTATCTCACTTTGGTCTGAATTTTTCCAGCTTCAGTTTCTGTTAGTTTGCTGACTTCTGCTGGATGGCAGGGTAGGATGATACCGGTTTTTCCTATGGATTTGCAGGGGGCCACAGAAAATGCATCTGCCTTAGTTTCCTGGTTCTTTCCTGCATCTGTGCCCAATGTATATCCTGCATGCACATTTCTTCAATCCCAGCTTCTCCTACGGATCACAGCAGCTGGTTCCCAATAGAAGAAAACCTGGGTGTGTCTGGAGGCTTTACCTCAGTTACTGTTGCAAATGGCAGTAGAGACGAGACTGCACTAAATTTGGCTCCATCGCTGTCCCAACATCATCTCAACCCCTACGTGCCCTCATGGCGTGCAGCACATGCCCTCAGCATCATGTTACAATAACACTGTCCTCACATTTGGTTTTGGCACTCGGAATGGAAAAAGACAGAGGGGGGAAAAACCTGATGTTGTAGGATTGCAAGGGCATCAGGGGAGACTTGAAATCAGTGCTGTGCGCATGAGCACAGCCACCACCGCTGTTTGGTCCTGAGCTGCTCTGTACCCCTGGGCTGGGAGGCTGCCTGTGAGGACTCATTTAGAGGAGTGGATGTAGCTTTTGAATCAAATTCCCTTCCATGACAACCAAACATTTCCAATACTGTAAACGGGCTACTTTAAATGCATTAGAGGTTGATGTGGTCACAATGTAGTCAGTGGGGGAAAGGGTTTGTGCAGTTATGCCGCAACAGTGAGCTGGGACATGCACAGGGGTGGCTGGCAGTAATGAGGGCAGATCCTGCCCTGTCCTTCTCTCTCTCTTTGTATGATGCTATTCAGATCAGCAAAAATGAACAGTTTTGCACTCTATATTTCATTTAGTTGTGGCTAGCAGTTGACAAAGATTTTTTTGTAAAGAAAATTGCATTTTACTATCTATTATTCCATCTCCCTCTTTGTAAAAGGCATCCTTGAGTGAACAAAAGAGTGACAGAAACATACCTGAAGTGGCAAACCTTGAGCTCTGGAGGCAGGACAGACAGTGCTATATTTCTAATTAATGACATTCTTCATCTTACAGATTTTGAAAAGTATGTCCTTAATAAACTGATTTTTCACAATTATGTTTGAATTTGTGAACAACATCTCCTCTATTGAAAAACGATGGTTAAACCCACCATCTGTAAGGCTGTTTACTAGAAAAACTTGCTACATCAGGTAGAAATGAATGCCATGATTACTTTTATAAGATAAATGGAGCCCTGAGTTTTTTTAGCTCTGTTTGTGCATTAGCCTGAAATGAACTTTCTTGCTCAGTGGTTTCATTTGTATCATCTTTTTCAGTCACTAAACCATAAAAAATATACACTCCAATTCCCCAATCAGTTTTGAGCACTTCCTGAATTAGAAAATATTTCACGGCTGCTTCTCGACTAAGTATTATCTGCCTTCATTTAAAGTATTGGCTTATTTTATGTATTAACTAGTAAGACTGTAGTCAGTTATGATGCTTTTCACTGTGTTTTCAGTTTTCCTCGACTGTTTTGCCTTTCTCTGTTATCTGCAGGGACAGTCACAGCTGTGGCAAGTTACTGCCCCTGTTAAGGCTTGATCAACACGTAGCTACACCAAGGTGAGAAGAATGTGAGGTGGTAGGGTTACAGTTTCTTTTCCAGTAGAGCTGCGTTGCACAATTCCTTGCAGGCACCATTTATAGAGAGACAAACTGCTACAGCTTATTCTGATGTTCTATAAAAGAATGAAGTATTACAAGGCGAGCACCTTTTAATTGGTGTACCAGAGGTGACACAAGCTGCTCATACTCAAAATTTTGACTTCTGTGGAATAAAATGGTGTAATTTTGGTGTGTAAACACGTTCTCCTAAGCCAAAAGCTTAAAACCTGATCCCTCAGGTCACCGTGTTTCTCCACTGCTTTCCTTCACCCCTATTTCAGGCCACGTATACGAAGTATGTCGATCGCGGCCTGCTGCTATCGGGTGTCTCTGACAGCTGGCCACACAGTTGCAGTACATGCATAGCACTGATATTTCCAAATGCAAGAGGGAGCCCAAAGACTTCAAAGGTTTCATAAGGTTTGCTCATAAATTATGTTTTCTCCAGGTGGCGTTTCCATGTGCTTTAAAGCTTGAAAGAAATATCCCTTGTTTCCAAAGTGAATAGATGATCAACCCCGAAAAGCAGACACTGCACTGACCACATATTAGCACTTTTTGAAGCCCTGAAGGGCACTCTGGGAACTCTTGGGTTTTTTTTGCCAACAGTTCAATAATATAGTTTCTATTTTAATTTTATGTACAATTTATTGTGCTAACTCTGCAGACTTCTTTTTCCTCTTTTTTTCTTCTTTTTCCCATGGAAAATCTCTGTGAGAAGAGATAACTGGAGCCAAAGCAAGTAAACCTGACATGATAAAATCTGGAAACTATATAGCAAAGGTACTTTCCATTCCTTATATTGAAAACAATGCCCAGGCTTCCTTATATTTTACTATTGTAATACATCTTGTAATATATTTCTTCATATTGCAAGTTATTTTTCAGTATTTTCAACTACTGTTTTGCACCTTCTTTAAGTGACATCATTTCAGGTATTTGTGTGATGATTTCTCTGATAGTAAATGGAAATCCCAGCTGAGTTTCTGTCTTTGGTATGTTAATTACTAAACAGAGCAAATCAAACAGTTGCATCTTGCAAGGTAATGTCTGTTTTAACTATTTAATGATCCCTCTAAACATGTTTACATCTTGCAAAACAAACTGTAGGTTGGTCTTGGAGGATTTGCTGCAAAACACAAATGAAATGCAATTCTTTTTCCTACCTAAATGCAGTGGAATAATTTCAGAAGTCACTTTCCTTGGCTGTAGCTGTCTGATGTTCAGACTATTGAAAATAAAATTCAAATCAGATGACACAGAAGGTTTTGGATAGAATTCAGATAATTTAGTTTTGTTATTTAATCAGACCATGACAGGCATATGCATTTATTGATGTAATACTGCTGACTGGAAGAGTCAATGCATACAGAAAGACCACTGGAAGCAGCAGCTGCCACTCTCAACAGATGAAAATCAAGGGAGAATTTTAAGTATGTTTCTATTAATTGAATATGTAATCATTTTACTTAGAAGGATTTTAATTACACTTAGTCTCAGTGTCCTTGTTACGCACCTACATGGACTAAATGTCCGTGATCCTGGAATGAAATATGTCTAGAGAGAAAAGAAAATGGGAGCACAGTAGAAGAGACATTTAGGAGGAGTGATAAGTAACTTAAAGGCGTGATCTCAGTGTAATTCTCACAGCATAACTGTGAATGTGAAATACGAGCAACTAGATTTTCACTGCAGACTTCCTGAGAGGATTTTTTGTTTTGGCATGAACTAATATAAACCAGTATAAACACGGAGGTTATCTAAAATTCAGTCAAGTATGCTGTACCCAGAAGATCAAGCTAAGGTTCCCTGTCCAGACACAGTTCTATTGTGCTGTAGTCTGCTTCTGCTATAGGCGAGAAAGTATTTGGCTATGCCTAGGTTACACAGTCAATCATCAGGCTGTCAGGTCCTAATTTTGAGCACTTGCTCTTGCATCCTGGTACTTGTCTTTTATTGAAGGCCAGAGTACTTCTTGTGTTCCTTGAGAGAGTTGTTTTTATTAATTCGGTTTTGGGGACAAACTTGTTAGAAATCAATTAAAAAATCACATGCTGAGTGAAAGACATTTCTGCTTTATTCCATGGCTTTGGCTGAACTCTGGGACAGGAGAAAAAACATGTGAAGAAATGGCACTGAGTGGAAACAAAGCAGTGTGAGAGAGAGCGATGCTCGCAACTGATCTGAGGCAGAAGAGCCATTTTGCAAGTAGGGGTGGGGGGCAGAGATCTTATTAAAAAAGCCCATACTGTGACTGGGACACCGCAGGGCGAGTGTGCTTCCAGACACAGACATCAGTCTTGCAGGCAGCTTCCAGCCACGCGCAGCCTGAGCGGTGCAGCAGGCAGCAGCCCTTGCCGGAGCTGCTGGGAGCACTGCGGCACAACGCGAGCGGGCTGGCGCTTTCCAAGCAGATAGAAAGTGCTTTGTTAGTTTGAAGTAAGGGTCAAGCGCTCCAGACGCTGCTGCAGCTGCAACAGCCGCCTGAGCTGGGGAAGAAAAGCCGCAGTCGGCAGAAGGGAAATGGGCGAAACTCGAGTCTTGCTCTTGAAAGCGAGAATATGTGAAGATGAAGAGGGGAAATGTTTGCCTCATCTCACTGCTGCCGTGGAAGGAAGCTGTCTTGCTGCAGAGGTGTGAAGTCTGGAGTGCAGCACTTGAGCATCGTAGTCAATACTGGAAAGTGAAAGCCTGCAGGCACAGCAGGGTCACAGGCTCGGGCAGGCATCTGCAGGAGGAAAAAGCCTCTTGTCTTTCTGTATGAGAGGTTAGCATGAGGCAGAACTGATCATAAGCTGTTCATGTCAAAAAGGCCTTGCCGAAAACCTCCTTAAGAATGCAGGGGACATGTTTTCACCTACAAATACACTTTCACAAGCAGACTGCATCTCCAGAATAAACTTTAGTGGTGGCAGACACCCTGTCTTGAGTATTGCAGTGGTTCAGTGGAATAAACTGCTTTATACAGAAACTTGTTTATATATATATGAATCTAAAAAGTAAAACCAACCAAATAAACCTGGCTGGACATAGCCATAATGGTGTCTGATTAACTAAATTATTCGTGAAGTCCTGAAGATACTACCACAGTATGACCAGAACAGCATTACCCAGCTCTGACCTGACAATTAGAGGGGCAGGTTTCAATTTTATCTGTGTTTTGGGAAAAAAAAAAGGACAGAGAATCATAAGGTGCTATGTTAAAATACATGAAAATGGATACATGAAGCAGAGACAAGAGTCCAGGGAGGTAGCAGGGAAACTGCCAGCCTCCTAAAGCAAATCAGGAATAGATTTGTTGAGGCAGGCTGAAAATACAATCTATCTCTGTTTGGTGCCCACCAGCAGCAGATTCCTGCCTTTCAGCAGTCCATCCAGACAACTAAAGGAAGATCTTCACTCCACTCACCAGCTGGTTTTTAAAAGGAAGAGGGTGAGGGAATCCCTTGTGATGCTGGATATTGATACTCCTCCGCGAGGATGAATAGCAGTTCCATGTTACCACACCACCTCAAAGGAGAAGCAGGGATGGCGTGACCATACTTTGTCCCCTGAGGCCTGACTTGGTTTGTCAGCCACTAAAGGCTCCATCAAATTAACCCTCTGCTTACTCCAGATTAGAAAAGCTGTGTGTAAGCAAGATTTGATCAGATCTTACACATCTTCTGCACCTGGATTCTTCTGTTCCTTGCCTCTTGGAGGACTGTCTGGATGGTGTTAGGGCCAGGACCTTCTTTTCCATTTTCTCCTCTCTATTTCACACCCATGAGCCACAATTCACACCTGTCAGGGAAGGCTGTTCTTTGGGGATTGGGGTACCAGGAGTCAGGGGGTCTCCTCAAGGGACCAGCAGTACAGGCTGGGGGGCAGCCAGGGTCGGCCCAGAGTCCCCATCACCTATATCCCTGCAGGCACACAGGGACAGGCCCAGTCCATAAGGTGAGGTTTGGGGTCCAGAGAAATGTGTCTATGGCCAGGCACAGGTGTAGCTGTGACACAGCTGCAGCACACCTCAGGCAGGAACCAAGGTGAGAACCTGGGCTTAAAAGCAGTTCCTCGGGAAGCAGCACAACCCTTGCTCAGGTCTCTTCTCTTTCTCTCCAGGTCACCAGCTGTTCTACCTCAAAGCTGACTCTGAGCCCAGGAGATGGAACCCTCAGGAGCTCCTGGGTACTCTGCAGAACTTGGTTCATGTATATGACTGGGGACTCCATCCTATCCGCCATAGGTGGCTGACCCTAATTCATTCCATCCTTGTTGTGGCCTCCAGAACTGCCTCACCTACTCTGTGCTACCGCTAAACTGGGAGGAAGGCAAGTAATGTTTGCTTTGCTACAAGGTCAGCTTTTCCCCTGTCCTTTGTTTGCCAGCCTGTGTGGGCAGGTGTTTCTTTGGGCCTCCAGTACTACGTGAGTAACAGTACTTTCTGCTGATTCTATAAAGTGTGTTTACAACTTAGATTGCTCATAAATCTTTGGGGAAATTCTGTCTACAAATGAAGTACACTCTGATTTGCCACAGGCTACAGTTTATTGGGTGTGATTTTAAGTAGTTTGTGGAAGAGTGCGGTTGAGCTGTACAAATATTAGTTACCCTGACTGCTGATATTACGGGGTGGTGGGAATGTCAAAATAAGAAGCAAAGATATTGAAAATATGTGAAGCTAAACTCTGAATCATATTTAGCATTACAAGTGAAACCTAGATTTTCAGTACTTGCAATTCATCCAACCTTTGGTTTCATAAATACAATATGATCATGTCATTGGAAACTGATATCAGAAATGCTGGGGACTCACAGAAGGATGAAGAGACAGGTAGATGGAGCAAGCCACCAGTGTGATATGGCTCTTCGAGTGTGCCATTTCCTTGTGAGAATGACACCCTGCACATAGCTGTTGTAGAAAAGGTTTGAAAATAGCAGTGCTAGTACAAGAAATAGGCAATGGTTCCATGACCGTTTGTCTTTTTACCTCAGAAGGAGGCAGACTATGGAGAAATAGTGCCTTATTTAAATACCAGGAAGGAGGGAGATAAGGGCATTGATTCAAGTATTTTGTATGATAAAGTCTCAGGCAGGGAGTACAGTATGGAGCAGCCTTAACAGCAAGAGACAACTATTCCTAAATACAGCACCAGTGGATTTATTGCCACCTGACAAAGCAGCTGTTGATGCTTCAAGGCAGCACCTGTAGGCTCAGGCAGCATTTCAAAGCAATTCAAATACCATCAGCTAATACATCAACCAGTATGAGAAATTCTGAATTATGTTAATGCTGTCCGTTAGCACTGCTGTGTTTGGGAAAGGAAGTTATGAGTAACTGTCTCCCAAAGGGGCTTTCCTATAAACCCCTTGGGTTTCCTATAAACTCCTTTGCTATAAACCCTTTGGGTTTGCTATAAAACCCTTGGGAACAGATTTTATTCAGAATTTCGTATGGAGGACTAGAACTTAAGCTATGAAGGAAAGATCTCTCACTTTTTTTCTTTAACGCATCATAACTAAACAGATCCTGTACAAAGAAAAGTCTAGGCAAGGTGGGATTTAGAGTCTTATGCTGCCTATATAATTTAAAGGTGTTCGAAAATCCTACTCATTGCAAAATGCATTCATTAATGGGTATCAGAAAGCTTGATAAAATGAACAGAGCTTAAACCAACCACTCTGGGGAATAACTCAGTAACTTCTGTTTTGCAGAGCAGGAGGTGGAGTCAGAAAGAACAACATTGCTGAGGTTACAGCCTCTGGCAGGTAAAAGGTCACATTCTAATGCCCACCCTCTTCCACTGTGGATGTGCATGAATCTTCATAGAAGATTGATGTCTCAGTCTACTTGCTGAGAATAGATGGCTCTATCCAACGCCTTTCAGTGGGTTTTTTAATAGGCTGTCCTCCAGATAGCTAGGCTACTACACTTACTATGCCATGTACACTTTTAACCAGTACTGTTTGTAAGCGCAGTTGGAAATACTGGCTTACTTGGAATTTCAGTGCTGTGCATGATGAGGTATTAGATGTATAGGTGGCGGATGACACAGTTCTTTATGTGTGTTAAAGTTGACTTCTCCGTCACGTATTTTGCACTTTAAAAACATTGATGGATGCAGATAAAAACATGACTAGCTATTACAAATAACATTTTCAAAATCAAATAAACCCCTTTATCTGTTAAATCAATAAGCAGTGATTTGATTGATCTGATTCTGAGATTTAATTCCATAAACCAGCTTACTGTTCAGATCTGTAGAGGAAAAGGAAACTTGAATGCTACGTTAAGATATGTTACACTCGGAGCAACAAATGTGTTTTAAAACTTGAGTGCATCAGAAAATCAAGTTTGGTCTGAGGGATTTTTAAAGCTTTTGGTCTATTAGGTTTTACTGATGGAAAAAATAATATTTACTTTAGGAAGTAAATGCTATAGATTCTAGTAATTCTTTGATTGAAATACAATGAATAAAAATGTGAGCTTATTTCAGTAGCAGGAAAAGTAATCGAAAGTCTTCTTTGCATATGAGGGGGAAACAACCTTGTTCAGTAAAGATCTTTCCTTTAAATTACAGAATAACATTTGCAATTATTACAGGAGTTTTGGCCAGACATTTGTTTTTCAAAGGGCTATTTGTCCTTGTTAAATTGAGACATGAGAGCGGCTCCGTTGTTAGAAAATATTCTCTGAATAAATGAGGTGAGTTATTCCAGCAGAGAGAGAGCAGATGTACTGCAGATGAAATCACTGCTCTGCAGAAAGCCTAAGGAATGTTACATGGTACATAACACATTGTACTGAGACTTGCACAGTGTGAGTGAGCTCTTGCATTACCTACAACGTCTAAGGGTCTGTCCACTCTGGATGTGGACATTGATGAATAGTTTCCCACTAGGAAGATTCATACGCAAAAGGCTTCAAGTGACAGAGCATCTAACTTTGGACGTTTATATTACTGAAATCAGATATGCAAATATGCATATGGACATTCCCAAATCCATTTGTCTATTGCTGTGGCTGCAGTATTTAGAGGTGAAAACATAATGCAAATTGTGTATTCCTTTCAAATGCCTAGTGAGTCCTTAGCTGTGAAACACTATATGCTACCAGTGACCTCTGCCCAGTGAAAGCTGTTTCCTGTTGTCTTTCTGCCACTGTCATGGCTCTTATATAGGCTGCCAAGGCTTTGTGTTCAATCAAGATGTGAGTCTTGACAATCATCTTAATATTTTTCTCTTCAAAAACTAACCATAGGTGAGTCAATAATAGGTTGATTTGCTTTCTCTGGAGATGTAACTTTTTAGTGTCTATTTATTGATTTCTTCTTCTAGCTGCAGCACAATAAAATAAAATGACAGAAACAATATGCCTAATCCTGTGGTTCCAACTTAAGCAGCATACAAAAGAGGAATTAGTTTTTCCTCTCTGCCATTGAAATCAGACAGTACACGAGGGATGTTAAAATGTTAGAATTACCCATATACCTATCTGGATGTCTTTCGTTTTCATTTGGCCATGTATTCATTTTATCACCGGACAACACAGGGAGGGAGATCAATCAACTTGAAACCTCTTTTTCATAGACTACCTCTACCCCAGCTTCATCTTGCTGCTTGTGCTTGCTCCTAGTTGTTGTACACAGACTCTATTTCTTTCCTTACACTGTTGCCTAATGGAAAGGGTAAAAAACCCAAACAAGAAAAGGTGCCTTGCATTGCATGCAGGCCTTTAGTTAGTCCGCCAAGTAATGTCTTTGCCCACCAGCAGCTGAAAGACAGTTTGACTCCTTTGTGGCTTGGGTGGTGCTATGTGCTACCCTGGGAAATAGTGAACTGGTGTAGGGATGGGTTTTCTCCTGCATCCACACAGACAACCCAGTTCTTGGCTGCAGGGGCCACCTACAAGGAATTATGTTTTCCCCAGTCTTCTAATGGGAAGGTGCTTGTAGGCAAAACACTGGCTGACATGGGCACTGGTTGCCTGGGAGGAAGGCACGTGAGGCCTGGGAGCCCTCGCCAGGCTTCTGCTCATGTGTGTGCTTCCAGGTAAGGTCTTCCTGCCTCTCCAGCAGGAGTCAGATCTGTGGGAAGGCTTGCTGGGGAACCCCATGTGGGAAGTATAGGGAGGAGAATGGGGAGAGCTTAACCCAGCCTAGCTGTGTCTTTATTGGCCCACTGTTCTCATTTGTGTTGTATATTCTTGTGCTAATATATTCCTTTTTTCCTTTTCTTCCCAGTTCAGTGTACTGTGAACAAGCTACTTCTCCACCAAAGAAACTGTTTTCCAAATTTCCAACTGGTTTTGCTTTTATGAAGGCCCTTCTGAGCCCGTCTAGCTTCACTTCACAGAAGGGGCACTGGTGTGCTATAAATGCTATCAAATGCTTCCTAGACAAGTGTCAACATCTTATTTCTCCACTCTGTGTAATTTTTTTAGTTGTCTTTTTTTATGATGTAAAATGCATTTGTGGATTTTCCTTAATCCCCAGAAATCACAGAATTTACTTTCCTTTTCTCGTGATTGATACAGCTTTTATTCTGGTGTAGGATTTCTGGCTGAAGTGGACCCACTTCCAGATTTATTCCAATGTAAGCAACATCAAAGTCAGACCATGCTGCTCACTTCTGGTGTGATTGTTATACCTGTTTCTCTCTTCTTCCTCTTCTTTTTTATTTTTTTATAAGCAACAGTAGATTTAAGTTGAAGCAAAAATCATATATATTTGTACAGTCTCTAACATAAAGCTACCCCATCTTAGGGTGTCTGTTTAATGCCTACAGTACTATACTAATACACTTTAAAAACAATAAGAATAAAATAAATCCAATAAAAAGACAACTGGTTGCAAATATAATTGGGTGCACTAGATAGGAAAAGTTTTTATTTCATTTCTGAGCAAGGTTTTGGGTTTTGTTTTGGGGAGTCTTGTTTTGATCTCCCTTCCCCGACCCAGGTAAAGATACGTGTTCAGCTTTGAAACTGAGTCGGCAGATCCTGTACACAGGCAGCCAGCAGAGCTACAGCTGTACATGTCACCTACCTCATCTCATCCCTTTAGGCACTAGGCATTTCTGAAGAGATTTTCAGTGTCATCCACCTTCTACCCCTGCTCAGTGTGTCTGTGTATATACATACACATATATATATATATATATATACCCAGAAAACATTCCTTGCCTATTGCTTCTCTTCTCTTGGAGCGTGTAATGTAAAAACTTGGCTGTCTCGCCCAAATTACCTGAAGTCATGCAAAACATAAAGTTGGAAGGTGGGGAAATGCAAATCATGGTTTCAGATAGCTTGCTTATTTGTACTGACCAAACTGAGTCGAGGGTAGTTCTGCAGTAGATCAAGATGGAAATTTGATGGCAGGAATTGTAACTGCAGGTGCACTGCTCAGAGTTCCACTTGGTCTTGCAGGTTTTGATTTGTTCTATGTAGAGTATCAAAACCTTTAAAAATGGTTATTCTCTTCTGCCTTCCTCAGCCCAAGTTTAGCTTAGTTCATTTTTGTAGCGCTAGTGGTCCACATTGAAAGTGGGGTTTTGTTTGTTTTTGGTTTTTTTAAGCAAGCAAAAAGCTGTGCATGGACTTTTTCACAAAATAAGTGATTTGGTTTTTCTCTTGGACAGTTTCTGCCTGTGCTAAATCTGATTTTCACCAGAATCAGAACTTTAGCCTGCGTATGTTTTTTTCACAGGCTCTACATTTCTAAGGACAAGGCATCATGTCACACCTGGGTGTCAAACAAGCCTCGTCCTTGTGTTTGAAAAGGATTAAATCTTTTCTTCATTCGTCTATGCCTGTGGCCTACAGTGAAGGGGGGCAACCTATGCACAGATCCACTCTGTAAATAGAGATCTTCAAGATAAATTATCCATATGTGCTTCCATCATCTACTCTCCATCTCCTCTTTCAGGGTCTCTTTATTTTCTTGGGATTCTGCAAGTGAGCAGGCATAATGCACACTATATACCTGTGCTCCGTGCAGAAGGAGAGAGGATCTCTGTACATCCTTCCTAAAGATACTGCTAACTGAAAAGTGTTTGATCTAGAATGTCTGTGGCAACATTCTTGAGGTTGGCATGTCTGGAAGAATTCCTACTACCTTTTTCTCTCTAATTGCACCACACAAATTTTACTTCTCAAGGCCTGCACCAGCCATGTGCTCTGAAATGCTGAATTTCAGTTATATTTTAACTTCTTAGCAGACTCCCAGATGCAATACTATGGAGCAAGCAGAAATTCAGAACCTCTGGACAACCACAAAACCATAATCTTCCCACTTATGCAGATGTTTTTCAGGCATTGGGAATAATTATAGACAAATTGCTGCAAGTATTAACCAAGAGCCTTTTAACCCTGGAATGTGCTTCATCTCCAGCTGCTGGAAGAGCCAGTGGTATTCCCTCCCTTGTAGTTTCAGATTACCATATTCCTTAAAATAGAACTGTAAAAACCAAACTGTAACCAGAGTACCATCCAAGCTAGTAAAAATGGTTTTTAATTGAATGGACACTTTGAAATCACTATCCTGAAAAGACTGAGATTGTTTATGGGCATGTTGGAGGGGAAGAAAGAAGGAAATCTTTCCAAGAAGAGCAGACTGATCATCCAGTAATAAAATATAATCTGAACTACTGTTTAACATTTAGAATTTACAAGCTGGCAGTGGCATGACACATACTGTATAGACAGTAATGAAAATAATCAGTCCCACTCATTAATACAGTTACAATCACTTTGTGTTATACAATAATGTCAGTAGCTGGCCCCCTGACAGAGTAACTGCCGCAGGAAGGATTCCTTCATCCGAAGTGTGTGTGCTGTAGAGACCATCTAGCAACTATACTGCTTCCCTCTCCCTGGGGTTGGTATATCAAAGTAAAGGAAGAGGGCTAAAGGAAGGGAATTCTCTGACCAGGTTTATTTGGAGATCTTTCCGGGTTTTGTGACCTACAAGAAACTTCCTCTAAGATAAAGGGGGTAGTCCTGAACAACAAGGAGCAGCAGTGATCACGACTACAAATGATGGGCAGCTTTAATCTTCAAGTTTCTAACCGAGCTGTAGAATTGGCAGCACTGAAAAATAACAGGGTTTATCGCTGGTTACTGTTAGAGACACGTTTCTAAGAAGCTGATATTAATATCTGTCCATAATGAAGGCAGTTTGGATAAGATCTCTTCAGCAATTGTTAAGGGAAAATGCAGAATTTGCTTTCACTGAGAAGTAACGTCTTGAACCTTAATTTGCTGGGTTCGATGTGACTGGACTCTCTAATCACTGGTTTTATTTTTGATGTTTTTAATTTTCTGTTAGCCTCCTTGCTGATGATGAATCATAACTTCGTTCCATGAGGAGGGGATGATTCCAAACTTTTTGCTTTTCAGATACTTTCACAGTGACTTTCAGGCTAAGAGCTCTCAGGACTCACTGAATCTCCTAAATACAGTCTCACTTTAAAGTCTCTAGAAGAGTTAACTGTAAGCTCAACTGAAATGCTGTTCTTTTTTCCTTGAATATGAAAGATTATACTACATTTAGGAATACAGATACTTCATTGGAGAGTTGACGCTAACACTACTGTGATTAATTCTTCCAAAGAAGCAGCAGACAGTCAGGACACATATGACTTCTGTCATCTCAGAACGATCTAGCAGAGAATTACCCCTCTGAGTCAAAGGTAAGTATGTAACCTGTAAAGTGGGCATTCCTAGGAGGAGAAAAGAGAAGCTTGACCTTGGTTTTAGAGACCTGGGACACTGTAAGGAAACTATAATTGAAATTATATATAAGGCTCTAAGTAGAAGTGACCACAAGAGAAGTTATCACCTAAAATATCTTTGATATTTACAACAAAGAACAAGCATTGATAGATGAATGAGGAAATGGGGAAAAACCCCAAGATATTCAGAGACAATAACACTAGTTCTTAGAGGATTTTAACCTGGCAAGCAAACTATTGAAAATCTCTATTGCTGGTTTAAATGCAAAACACCATGGAGCACCAAACACTGCTGAATGGGATTTTCAGGTGTACCTTTGAGAGTCAGTGATTTCTGTACAGGAGGATGTGTCATTCCTTATTCTACAATGAAATCTGACCTGTAAATGATTTGCCTAGAGAGAACTGACTCTCAATAAATCCATACTCTGGGAGGAGTTTGGGCTAAATTGGTTATCTGTATTTGATGTTGGATTAGTTATACATAAAAGAGGCTGATACGCATCAAAGATAAATGATGCTGTGATACCTGAACCTCTAAATAGCAGAAAGCAAAGCAGAAATTCAAGATCTGCTAGGACTGAGGAGAAAGAGGGGTTGAATATAAAGGACAGAGACATTTAATAGTGAAACAGTATCCAGGAAGTGAGATAGGAAATGGAGATTGTTTCCTTGCCCAGAAATATGAGAACTAGACCATTTTCTGGCAGCAGAGTATAGAACTGAAACTGGATGGGCTTCAAGAGCTTGAATGAATAGCGGGAGGGATAATAGGAGAAGATTGCAGAGTATGCAGCATGCACAAAAAGAGTTCTGAGGAACAGGGGACAGGGAGAGGCTCTGAGAAGGGAGTGAAAGATGCAGGCAGACATCTGTGGTATTTCTGATACTGTATGGAGGGAGGGGATAATGAACAGTACAGAAGGAATGATTTCATATAGGGTGGTAGTAGACATGATGAAGATCCTGGTAGTCAAAAGAAAGGATGAAGAGAACAAAAATACTGCAAAAAGGTGGAAAAGATGGAGACTGGAGAGAGGGAGAGTATGGGGGGCAGGAAATGTGGGAGGCATTTAAAAATAAGGGAAGAGGTGTGACAGGCAGATAAGGACAGTAGGGAGAGGGGGAAGGAGAAATTTTACACTGACCTGTACGTATGAATCCACTGAAAAAAGCAATTTGTCTCAAAAATCATTTCAAATACAGTTACCAATATACAATACCATATACAACTCATTACACCTTTTATCCCTAAGCTCTTTACAGGGCTGGAATAAATAGGGTTTGAATTCCCTGCATAATCTGTTTTAGAGAGGCAGTCAATAAATTAGCCATTTAACAATATTCCTAATCTGTTAAATCCCAGTTTGTGGAGTTTGTGTGATATGGTATTATGTTAGTTGAAATACCGGTGCAGACAGACTCCACTCCAGTAGAACGCACTGCTTCTCTTTGTAGCCTGTAGTAAATTTTAAAGTTCTGCTACAATTTATTACTGTATTTTAAAATTATGTAATAAAGAAAAAAGAAATCAAACACAGTTCTTCAGCTGCTGGACCCCACAGGCGAGGAAATGAGTCACACAGCTCCTATGTCGCCAGTGTTATGAATTATTTCAGCCTGCTGGAGAAGAAGAAAAGAATAGGGGAAGAGCACTAAAACTACGGAGTGAAGAACAGGCATCTCTGTTGGGCATAACCCAACCGAAGTATGTGGGCTTGATGCATAGATGGCTGTGTTAGGTGCTCTGGCCTGTCATGCCTGCAGTCAGACTAGTCAGTCTCTACCAACATATTCAGCAGAAGGTAACGTGGAGGATAAAAAGGTAACAATGAGAAACTGGATACAAGAAAGACAGTAACAAGGATAAAAAACTGTATTAGTGCTTATCTGTTAAAAATGTGCTTTTCATTAATGGATTTGAAATAATTTTTCCAATACACTATGAAAACTTTCATTATTCCCATTACAAATAGGAAAACTGGTGAATATTTCATTCTTTTATAAATTACTAGATAATACTGTGTCAGGTGGTATCAGGGACATTCTTCAGCATTGGGATGTGTAGTGATGTTGCCATTGCACAGTTGCTTTGCAAGTCCTAATACACGTAAGGTTTGGGCCAATGCTCACTATACTCACCCTGGCACTGCAGGTGTTATAAAATGCATTTCCCAGTTGCAGGAGAGTTTTCTATCTCAACCAAAATGAAAAGAATACTGTGGTTTCTATCTTGGTCTTATTCATATCCAAACTTATTGGTGACACAGTGATTTTGTTGAATCGTAGACAAACGAAATAGCTTTACCAAGCTAGCACAAAATGTTACTTGATCTCCAGCCATACATTTGTTGGCTTGTTTATGTATTGATTACATCTACTGGGGATTAAAACATTATTAACACATATTTTCTTTAACAGATTATATTTGGTTTTGGCATCCTCTTGAATACTGTCTGGGATTGTTTCCTGGTGAGCTCTAGAGCACAAATTGCTTGGGGAGATAGGGGGTAGATGTCATTTCTCATGACTCTTTTGTCCTCGGTGTGCCTCACATTGCAAGAATTTCCAAACTATCAATCATAAATTTGTCTCTCTTCCTTTACCAGCAGTGTTAATACATTTTGCAATAATAGAGGTTCAAAAGTTCACTAGGAAAATATTGATTTTCGTTGCTCATTGAAAAAGCTTTTATTCTTACGTAACTGCAATTCAGCATCATGTTAACATCAGGGCACATAACACAGTAAGTGCTTACATGTTTCAACTAAAACTCCAGCTAATTCTAATCTAATTACTAAACTATGTCGATGGTTTCTACAGCATTCTGTATCACATTCTTGCTGGTTTGCTCAGGCTTCTCCAAGTCATTGTTGGTTGGATTGGGATGCTGCTATTTGTCCTTGAAATACAGCTGTCCGGGGTGACTGCATTGGCTGACTGTGACAGTTAAGGTTCTCAGTTTCTTGGCAGTGTAATCCCAAAAAATGCATCCGGAAATATTTATGGTGCTGTAATCAAATAAAAAAGATTCTAAGCAAGCTATTTTTAAAAAAGTTAGGGACATATTACTGGAATTTAGGCTTGTGATTGTGAAGTTGAGAGGGAGAATAATAACCTGCTAGAGTAAGGGAAAGATCTGGCATATATGTTATTAAAGATCATATTAGACTTATCTAATATGAAAATGCAAATTCTGAGCAGGTTCCTTTCCTGCATGGACACTGCCCCTTCCTAGTGCCTACTACTAAGCCTTGATTTTGCTCCCTGATTGGAAATAATCCTTCCCTTGAATGTTGCTGTTATCCCCAAGCCTGGATTTTTCCTGGCTGCTTTGCTGTTCCATTCTCTCTGCTTTTTTTTCCCCTGTCACAGAGGCCAGCAGTTGCAATATTTAGGGAAACATAGCTCTTTATATAGAGCATATTGCTCTATTACTTTGCTTCCATTCCTATTTCTCACTACAGTGTGGCAGTGCATGGGCACCAGGCTCCCTAACTGATGTGAGGCATCCAGCCTAAGCCTCTCCCTGCAGCTGCAGGAAATCATAGGCTCATAGAATGGTTTGGGTTGGAAGGGACCTTAAAGATCATCTAGTTTCAACCCCCTGCCATGGGCGAGGACACCTTCCACTAGAGCAGGTTGCTCCAAGCCCCGTCCAACCTGGCCTTGAACACTGCCAGGGATGGGGCAGCCACAGCTTCTCTGGGCAACCTATGCCAGTGCCTCAGCACCCTCACAGTAAAGAATTCTTCCTAATATCTAATCTAAATCTACCCTCTTTCAGCTTAAAGCCACTGTCCTGTATTTTATCCCTACATGGCCTTGTAAAAAGTCCTTTTCCAGCTTTCTTGTAAACCCCTTTAGGTACTGGAAGCTGCTCTAAGGTTTCCCCTGAGCCTTCTCTTCTCCAGGCTGAACAAGCTTCTCTCAGCCTGTCTCCACAGGAGAGGAGCCCCAGCCCTCTGATCATCTTTATGGCCCTATGGAACTTGTGCTGAGACAGTGGTATTGGGCTTGCTGACCTTGGGGTGGTCTTGGCTGTGGCTGGAACAGCCTTCTTGTGGCCATGCCTGCAATACAGAGCCAGAGCCCCAGACGTGCCGTGGGTTACTGGGAGCATGCTCACTGTGAAGACAGAGGTTTTTAGATGGTGGTAGTGGTCTGCTTATTCCTAAAACTCATTAAAATGGGATGGGGGGAAGGGAGGAAGAACACAGTACTTAGAAACAAAGAGGTGGGTTTTTTTCCCTCCCTTCACCTCATCATTTTCAGTGCAGTGCTCCGCAGCCCTCCTGCTGCTGCAGTCTTCCTGAGACCTCTCTCTGCCTCCCCGCTGTTTGCCCCTGGGGGCTGTGGCTTCTCTCCTCAGCACCAGCAGCTCACAGCTGGTGAGAAGCCCTCGGGGAAGGCAGCGAGGCCCCCAGGACGTTTGCCGGCAGCCGTCATCCCTGCAGGCTGCACCAGCTTCCAGCTGGCAGCTGTGTGCTCCTAAGTGCTCGGTGAAGCCACAAAATACAGATGCTGCAGAGCCATCGGGCTGGAAATTTCCCACCGGAGTTGACCGAGCTGTTGCTCTTTTGGCCAGCTAGGCAAGCCTGCCGGGGATGTCTGGATTAGACACTACCAGGATCTTCACATTTCCCCATTATAACCAGTAGATGAAAAATTGCCAATCTATTGGTGCGAGTGCAGTGCTTAAACCAACTCACTCCTCTATTAATCCACTAAGGAAAGACATCAATCTACAAGAAAAGCTCTCGATGTTCTTCAGCTTTCTGTATGCCTCTGTCTCTGCTAAAATACCCTGTTTCTGTTCCTGGTGTTCAGGAGAGAACAGTACCTGAAGTTTCCTCATGGACCTGAAAATAGAGTGGGAACCTCTGTAAGTGCAGGAGGAGCAGAGATGGACAGTGGACAAGACAGGATGGTGAAGCTCATAGTTATATTATAGGTAACGGGTACTAATGCTGGGAGAGACCAGTATGAACTGCAGAAGGACTGGTATGTATGGCTGGAGCTATCACCATAAGAGACAGTTTGAGTCCAAGATAAAGTGTGTCAGTGTGAATTGTGAGGCGCTTTAATTAATGTCAGGCTGAAAGGGCCAGAATAATTCATGGGACTGAGGAGACACAGGGTTGAGAAGCGTACAATTAATTAATGTTGAGATGGTAGGCATGCGGGAACCTCGGATTGAGGACAAGGGATCCAGATTTAGCCATTTGGAATTTAGGGAGAAAATGAGTCTTTTGTGCAACCAAACAGCAGGCTGTGCAAGTGTATGTAATCTGTGTGAGTTATAGGATATTTGTCGTCATTGCAAAATGTTGCCTGTTTTGAAATGCTAATGGCATCTTGCATCAGCAGGCCAAATTCTGCTTCGGTTACACTAGGGTACTGATAAATTCAATGAGACTGCTCAGATATGACAGTAAAATGTAAACAATTGACTTTTTAATTTTTGGAGTCGTGCTGCATAGCAGTCATTGACAGCATGTTAAAAACATCTACATTGCAGTTATTAAATCTGTGGTTTTTCTAAGCTACAGAAAACCTGTGAAAAATCCTAATGTCTGACTCTGAAATCATTTACACCCATTTCACATGATGTAGAACTAAAGATGCACATAAAGTTACTGCACAATTATATCAATAAAGGGGAATTATTCTCTATTGAACCCTTTTATGCAACATCAAATGCAAAGGAAATTTAAACTCTATTTAACAACCACAGGTAAATCAGAAAAGTATCTGACTCCCTACTATATTAATGCAAATGGCCAGAGGTACTATTTACAGTAGAAAAGGGATGTGCCCATACTTTCCCACATCAAAACTAGCACTGCCCACTATCTCTAGGACCTTGTGCAGTAGCACATCTAGCAAAGCCTGTTGCAGAAACAGGAAAGGCAGTGGTTCTGGATGGGGCAATGGCAGCAGCACTCCAAGGCCTGCTTGCTGCTACTCTCATACCTATCATAGAGGATCTGTCTAGGACCTGTCTTCTAGGGCAGCATATGGTTTGCTAAATGGTTTTGCAACTGTAGGATGGCACACATCCAGGCGGCTTTCATTCCCTGCCAGGATTTTAAAGAAATGTTAACAATGTTTACACTTTTCAGTTTTGACAGCCTCTAAAAATTACCTATTTAAACCTTCTCTCCCTCTCTGACAACACAAGATCCTGCTCCTCCTTCAGATGCAAAGTGCCACGGCATTACTCAGTTCCGTATCATGGGACTCGGACGAGAGAAATCCTGTCGGCAGTGCTGCTCCCCCTCTGGCACACCAGTAGAGCCTTGGTCAGTGCTGCAGCTCCTTGGGCTTGGGGCACACAAGTGACTGTGCCCACGCTGCCTAGGACTGAAAAATGGGAACATTTCCACAGTCAACAAATTCAGTGCCTCAAATCTGTTTTGGGGGAGTAGCAGTGGGATTTTACAGCTGAGGAGCTTCTGTATTGTGATTGTTTCTAGAAGGAGATACATCAATAATATAGGTGCGCAAAAGATGCTGGGCATGAGTCTTGACAGTCAGCTTTCTTTAAAGATAAGGAACTGCCCCTCATTAGTAAATCAGGCTCTTTCATCCGTTTCCAAATAAACACATCTCTGCTGTCAGAATGATGAAGTCTGATTTGTACCATGTGAGGCAGACTAATGACAGTTCTAATGGAAGACAGTTCTAACTAATGGAAGTTCCTCCCTCCCTACGTTTAGAAAAAGAAGATAACAAGACTTCAGGGAGATGCTGTTAGTGGGGTCCTACAGCACACCAGGGGATGTTTAAATGAAATGTAAAGAGCAATATTTTTTGCCAGGTTAAGGACAGAGACCATAGCCAGGATGTTTTGTTTCCAAATGGACATCTGGCAAATATTGATCTACAATTGTATTTAGTGTGGAATGGAAAGTACAGGTTGTGTCATGAGCAGTCAATAGATTTTTAGACTATTGATCCTTACAGTGGCTATTGATTGGTTTTTAGGAGATAGCACAATCTATTTTTTCATTTAGGTTAGCTTAAACAAATTGAATTGCAAGTTGTGTGACTGTATATGTGGAAAGGGACTCAATATGCAAATACTGTTTTTTCATCACTGGCAATGTATTTTTAAGTGTTTTTTCCTCTCCTGTTATTTAGTAGGACTACTCGAATATAACTTTGATAACATAAAAAGTGAAGTTGGCTTCAGGGGGGGGTCCAGATGCCACCATCTCTCCTCTGCTGCCCAACTTGATGTTTCTTCTCAAAACAAATCTACTTCTATGAATAAAGTCAACTGTTCGAATGAACATATGAGGGATCTAGCTGATTTCTGTAGACACATCGTCTTTTTGCTCACTCTCATCCCATCTGATTTGTTTGCTTGCTTCTGCAGAGAAAATATGCTGTTGCTTACCACGTGGGGATTTTACATAATGTTCAGCAAGTACTCTTGAGTGTACTGGATTTTGTGCATTGCAAAATAAACTGATGATATTTTTTGTTCAGTTAAAAGCAGTTGTACATAGGGAAGGACTGGCATACAAGAAATGAAAGTAAACTACAAGCCAGGTCATGCCTTGAGGTGTTAGTTCTTGTGATTGCTATTTATATTTCAGTACAGACTGGAGTCTTTCTTTTGACCAAGGCATAATATTCCCACTACAGGCAAAAGGCAGCTAATGCTCCAGCCATGCTGTAAATAAGTTAATCCAGTGTCTGCATTTGGTCCCTCCTGCAAGAGCTAGGAACAGAATTGAGGTGTTAGTTGGACAGACTCAATGCTCATCTATGATGACTTTTGGAGTAAATAAAGTGTCAAATGCATGCATTGAGCAGTGCTATTTATGTTACCTAGACAAGCTGAGAATGCATCATTATGCTATACTGCGCTTTCCCAGATCCAAGAAAGTAAATCTTTCTGCTGTTATCTAGCAGTAGTTGTACACCACATTTACACCAACACCAGTAGGGATTGGAACCATTTTTTTCAGGTGTCATATATATCCTAATGCACTGTCTGTCCTGAAGGTCATGATTCAGATAATTCTGGGAACAGATTTTTACCTAGTCTGAAAACATTAATCACTTACAGATTTACATCTAAAATAAAGCGAACAAAAAAAGTCTAACAGAAGTGTAACAAAAATTAAAGCTGCTCTTATAAATGTAAATAAAAAATGTTGCAATGATAAAATGATGCAATTTGACCACTGCAGGATCAAAAACCATGCTATTGAGTATTCTGAGAATTCACCCTTGACATTGTTTTAAGATAAGTTTGTGTAACACACCTGTGAGGGCTGTTCACTGATAACTGCTGCATTCCTTTTTAGTATGTAAGAATTAGGGACTGAGAATTCAGTACATTGCACGGGATACTTGTTTATTATGAAAGATGTCTCTTCTGTTTTGGGAGTGAAAAAACTGCAAAAGCCTTCAATTTCTTATCTTAGTGTTACATAAAGGTGAATTTGACCTATGATGTGAAATCTGAAACTGAATCACAACTACATCAAAGGACCTAGAGCTCCTTTGGTCAAGACCTAGAACTGGACCTTTCTGGAATGCAACTTCATTCCAGATGAAGGGCTGCAAACCATCCCTTCCTCTCAGTGATGGTTTGGGTTCAGAGAAGGTGTGCGGTTAGACTGGATCTGGGCACATCTTTAATAACTGGTATCAAAAGCAAAGATTTTTTTAAGGCAAACTGCTGAACTTCCTTGACATCAAACTAGCAAACAAAACAAGAGCAAAAGTCCTTTGTCATACAGACAGCATTTTAGTCTTTAGGACATTGAAAAGTACTTTAACTTGATGTCTGTATTTGCTTCATTAGTTTTGCCTTGGTTGTAAGATAAGGGCTTATGCAAGTGGCTGTACAACCTAAGAGGCTGCTAATTGTCTGAAATAACAACTGAAGCAGCTTTCTTCTGCAGTGTGGTCTATTTTAGTGTCATAAATTCACTTTGGATGGGAGTTCCTCTATTAGAGAAGGTTTTTTTCCCTCAATCTCCACATTTCTATGAAAAAAGAAATCAGCATTTTAAGCATTTAAATGTCTTCTGGGCAGTAGCTATTTATCATGCAAGATGGTATTTCAGGACATCTTTATTTTCTTTGAGAAACTCTGCAAAAATACGGTATAATGTCAGTTCCTGCTGGATGTGCATGCAGAGCAATATTGTTCAGTTGCCTGGTAACCAGTGAGAGGGAGGCACTTCGGAAACACTGATAGAAAAAGAGAAAGAGAAAACTTAACTGCACACACTTGAGCAGAAGACTTATGAAACTGCTGTTTGCTCCAGGTAGGTCTGAAGAGGAGTTTGGGCCAAAGTTTTCATAGGCTTTTGTGAGTTTTCTCCCCATTAAAAAACCCCAACAGGTTATTTTCTTGTGTTAGAATTCAATGATGTGGCTTATTTTTTCAAACCATGTTTAAAATCTGCATACTTTGGAAAGAGGAATGTTACTTTTTCTTAACATAGATTCTTGAATACTTTTTGAAGGTGTGTTCTCCTTAGAATGGTGCACTGATAGCGTTGTAACAAAGCAAATATGCAGAAGTGTTTTGAACTGATAATCTTAATGACTGACTGATCACGAATGTGTTTTCAAAGCCAAAACGCTCTGACATTTCCTGGATTACTGAGGCTAGGTGTTGTAATAAAAACAATTAATAAACAATAGATTTGCTGAGTCAAACAAGCAAACAAACATGAAAGAAAACCAGAAAATATCTTAGCTGTAATTCAGTCTGGCCATTGCTTCCTGTTTTACACGCAACAGAATGTCAGCATAAAATTAAGACAGAAGAGATTAGTTCATAGGAACTGTTTTAACCTTTGGCCAAGCTCAGACAAAGAGCTTGTGAGGATTTTAACAGGCTGGGTTAACGTGTTGTTCTCTGACGCCTCCCTGACTTCCTGCTTCTGACCAGTGTCAGAGGCAGGCGGTCTTTTCTGCGTGGTCTTTCTTACCGTAGAGCGAGCAGGAAGTGCTGAAAGCTTGTGAGGCAGTTTATTGCTGCAAGATTTACAACATTGTTTGGAGAAGTTAAAAGGGTTGTGTAGCCCAAGTGAGATTTGAGATAGCCTTTGTATTTCAAGGTGTTAATTTGAATGGAACTGAATGCAACTTTTCTTTTTACCGGCAGCTAGTTAAACTCGGCAGCTTTGTAAACCTTGTTGATTTTACCTGTAGAATAATGTTTTACTTCATGCTGAACATCAGTATACTGAGAAGAAGGAGTGATGCATCTTTAGATGTTGATCATTTCACTCATTATTGTGTGCCAGAAAAATAAAGGTCAGAGATCAACTCCTTTGTAATAACCTTCTGTGCGTTCAGCTGGTGGCAGAGTTCATGTGCAGGATGAGGAAAGCATGAAGAAGACGATACCCTTCAAATCAGTGTGTTAGCTTTTCACATTTCCTCTTCCAGAACAACTGGAATATCATAAAGAAATATTAAGTACACAAGCACTGGAAAATTCTTGATTAGGATCTCACTGATTAATATTTCCTGTTATAATATATACCTAATGTATGCATACTGGGACCAAGAAGAAAATTTAGTCTAATAGAAAGCCTTGGAATTTTTACTAGAATCATTAATCCAAGTTATTTGATGAAAGTCTGAAGGAAGCTGAAAGATGAACACTGTTGTTCTGACTCCATGATCATGTCACTTGTTAAAAAATCAGTTCCTCCTAGTAGAGTGGTTCACTGAGCTCTTAAAGCCTTGCACCCTGCATGTCACAATAGAAACAAGCAGTATTGGAGAGATCTCTAAGGGCCAGACATGGCTGGATTTTCCTATCAGGCCTCATAAAAGGTGTATTCTCTTTTCCTTCTGTGCTTGGTACCTCAAAGAAAGAACTGGTAAGTGACCACGAAGCCTCATTCTTTGTGAATTACTGTTAATGATGCTATACAGGAAAAATACATCAGTAATGAGGGCAGACAGCCATTCAGTTACTGTAGAGGAAGAATAAAACCTGAGTCTGAGCTATGTCTCACACTGAATAATTGACTTGCTGGATTACAGGGCAAAGAACCAACACTCAGCTGCCACGCTGCAATACTAGCTTATGATTAGACAGGCAACATGATGCTGAAGTATCTTGATGTTCTTTTTCCATCACAAATGCTAGCGAGTTTGGGGTCTGGTCATTTGCCCAGTCTTAAAAAAAGCTCCCTCACAAAGATCCAGGAACTAGCATTGCTGCAAATGTTTGCCAACAGGGGTGACGGTAACTTAGCCATGCTCTGTAGCGAAAGCCTGGGGTCACACTCAGACCTTACTGTGTTTTACCCTTTCAATCTCAACACCCCACAACACTGCAGAAACACACAGTGACAATTAGCAATACCTTATGCATATTGGAAGTGATTGCATACCTTTTCCATGGGGTTGGATCAAAATTTGATCCAGTAATTGTTCACTGGATATAAACTTGCATGTTTCAAATAATTTGTAAGGCAAATATTACTGCATAAAGCATCTGTGCAGTAATAATTGTATATGATCTCATGAAAGGTTCAGTCATTCAAAGTGCTGAATAGTCTGTGTCCATCGAACAAAATATTTAAGGACAGGTTTAGCTTTACACAAGTAAGTAGTCCAATTGACCTCACTAAGGCCACTCATCTACTTAAATGTCAACATGTATCTAAGTGCTTTCCTGGACCTGGGCCAGAACATTTTGTCTTTTGTAAGACAAGGCCCTAAGAAGACCATATAGTCTGCAGAGTCCCAGAAAGGTGAAGCAAAAAAAAAAAAAAAAAAAGGACAGTATCACACTGTAACATAGTTATTCATTTATTTAAGGAATGCAGTTTATCATTAATAAAAGACAGCAATACTAGGGAAAGGAGAGGAAAGGAAACATCACTAGGTATTTGAAACACATGTAATAAGCCTGGAAAGCAAAGGGACTTTGCGATCGTGATTATCTTGTTAGTGACACAGAGTTATGGGGTTCTTCAGCACCCATTTTGCAGTGGTAGATTATTTTGTATGTTACTGCTTCTAGAGTCCCAGCTGTGGAGGGGGGTCATATAAAAATGAATAAAGGTTCAAAAGTGGCTTGCCTGAAGGATGGAGCACACCCTTTCCCTCCTCCTGATCCTTAGCTCTCTGCAGGGTCTGAAGTCCACAAACTGCAGTCCATGAAGGTTCAGTGCAGCTGATTGCTCTTGGCCCTGTTAAAAAATGGAAAAATCTAAATGCAAATGTTCCTCTCTCTGTCTTGATCAAAGTGAATATAATGTGAGCCCAAGCACATCACTATGAATCAAACAAAATTCCCTTCAGGGTAGCTAATGTAGATGGGGCCTTACGAGCCATACTTTCAGTCAGCATGGCCAACCTACCTTCATATATGTAGATAGGTTTTAATTTATGCATTGACTTTCTCAACTGCTATCTTTTTACAAGAAAAAAAGGTCCTGTATGTAATTCTTTTTAGTTGAAAGCATGATAAAAAATACCCTGCGGGCCCTAGGTTACAGAGCAAAATACAGATATTCAGATAATAATTAATAATAAGTTTTAATTAAGTCATAGCTTGCACAATGTAAAAATATGTGATGTCAAGCTGCTGCCCAGGACTTTTTGCTTCTCTGGAAATAACTGTCCTCTGTTTGCATTATACCAACTTTTTGCCAGTCTGACAACCAAGGAACCCATATATCAGCTTAGCTAGCACTGGTTTTTTAAGGCTAAGATAGAGCAGGAGGGAGGCTATAGCTAATTATAGCCTGCATTTGAAGGAAAAGCAGCTCTGTATGTTGAATAATATGTTTTAATACTTGGTGGATTTGTAATGTTCAAACTGTTGTATTAAAGTGTGCAATCAAGATGCCTGGCTGATATTTCAGAGAAATTCGTGCTAGTGAACTGATAGGTCAGCCTTTAACTAGAAGAAAAAGGAAGAATTACTGTGCAGTTTGTGTATTCTACGTTACTCCTATGTAAGTTTAAAAATATACTAGGGAACTTCAGGAAAACTAGTTCACATATAATGAGACAATCTTAATGCTGTAGGGTAAAGGTATTTTTTCTGAATGCATTTTGGATTCCCTACTGGATTTGTAGGTCATTCACATATTAAAATCTTAAGCTGATTCCAAACCCCAGAAATTTAAATAAAGTACCTATTTATGGAACCTACTGTATTTCTGGCCAGTTTTGCTCTTTTCCTTGGGCAACTCATGTTTACATTTACAACCAGTATTTGTGAGGTGTTTCCTATACTGGGGAACAGTGTTGTATATTGTTCTTTAGCTTTATTTGGGCCTTTCGCATAGTTTGTTTTGCCTTTAACATCTATTTCATCTGCTTTGTGTAACTTCATCTATTTTTTTCCAGAGCACAGCTTTGTGTTTTATTGGGAAAAACAAAGAATAGTCACCACAGAATGTGGAAACAAAGAAAATAGTTGTGAATATGTGTGTGTGCGTGCGCATACTCATCATCCAGAAACCATGCTAATAAACAATGTGAAACAAAGCATTATTAATAATTCAGCAAGCTGGATGGAAGAAAAAAAAGCTGAAGAAACTGTTTGGTTTTTTTCCCCCAGCTGGACAATATTTAAACATTTGAAGTGGTACCTCCTCAATCAGAAGTAATGACTGAAATCAGCAGAATTGAAAGTTCTGAGATAACTGGTCAGAAAAAGAGCTGAACTTAAGATTTGGGATAAACACACCTGCGTTTCTAAATGCCCAGGGAGCCTTTGTGAGGCTTTAAAAGATACGAAGTTAAGTAAATCAGTCCCTGAATTTCATTGCTTATCTTATGTTAAAACGCTGCACTTAATGAAGATTAATCAAGATAATTTTCCCTTCATTGACACCATCACCCTTTGCACCTGTACAGAATCATTTATGTAAAATGGCTGGTATTATTATAGTGCCTCTTACTTGAGACTTTGAATAATATTCAAGTGTATGAGGTGTCTTAAAATAATTAAATGAAAATGCAAAGATGCAGACCCGTAGAAATCAGTGAAGACTATTGATGCACATTAGTGGATCCTCAGGGCACACAGTGCTTCAGTTCTTCACTGCTCTTTGTCCCAAATTCCTTCTAGCTATGCGCATACACACCAGAAGACATTTTTCCAGAGAAGATAAATGATCAAGCGATTCGAAAAGGGGTCAGGAATTTTTGAGGTCCTGGGTCCATTTTCAACCCTTAGATATTTCCTAAACTGCCCAGAGAATGTCTTTGTGGTCTTTTCTGAGCAGATCCAAGATCACACAGTTCGCATTGCAAGCTGGGTGGCTAGGTGCCAGCTCTGAAGTGTATGATGCCACATGTTTATACAGTGGCAACAGCTGTGAGCCTTGATCTTGACTGGGGCCTTTAGTGTTTTCTGTAATGCAGATACAAATATGATAAACTTTAAAAAGATCAAAATCAGTAATCTGATCTTATTCTGTATAGATATGCAAATTTATGTTCTGTTTCTTGCTTAGGAAGGACTTAGGAGCTGGGGG